>NC_133647.1:64297972-64377339 GCF_009905375.1 Apium graveolens
AACTCTTGATGAAATCTATGGAATGCTCAAGACTCATGAACTTGAGATGGAACAAAGAAGCAAGAGGAAAGGAGGAAAGTCAAGGACAGTTGCTCTCAAGGTTGAAGAGGAATCCCCCAAACCACCTTCCTCAAAGAAAGATAAGGGTAAAGCTCTTATCATAAAATCTGATACTGAGTCATCAAGTTCTGAGAGTGATGATGACTCAGATTCTGAAAGCTTTCCTGAAACTGATGCTGATGAGGAGATGATGAAGCTGTGTGCTCTTATGGTGAAAGAAATCACAAAGATTGCATACAGGAAGTTCAGGAAGGGAAAGAAGTTTTCCAGGAAAGGCATAAGTTCTGATAAGAAGAATTTCAGAAGATCTGAAGGAAGAGGAGGAAAGTCTGACAGAGGAGATTACGCTAATGTTAAATGTTATAATTGTGGTGAGAAAGGCCACATATCTCCTGATTACAAGAAGACCAAGAATGACAAAGGCAAAGCTCTTGTCACAAAGCAGAAAAGCTGGACAGACACCTCAGACTCTGAAAGTGAGGAGAACTATGCATTGATGGCAAATGCTGATAAATCAAGTTCTGAGAGCAGTTCTGAAGCTGCTGAAACAAAGGTACCTCAGACTACTTATGCTTTTCATACTGATGATATTAATGAGTTGAGAAGATATCTTAAAACCATGTTTGTTAGTTATAGAGATCAAACTTTAACATGTGAAAGATTAACTTCTGAAAATCTTGCTTTTAGGAAAAGAAATGATTTCTTAGAAAAAGAGTTAGTCATGTTTCATCAAACTCAGCAGGATAGAGATGATGCTTTTTATGTTAGGGATGAAGTGCTAAAAATGAATGAATCTCTAAAAACTGAGTTAGAAAAGGAGAGAGAGATTATCAGAACTTGGACTAACTCTGGCAAAACAACTCAAAATTTGCTAAGCAGTGGAAACTGGAAAGAGGGCTTAGGCTATGGAGAAAATAAAAAAGGAACTGTAGAAATTAAGCCTGTTGATAAGCAAAAGCCGAAGTTAAAACCTGTTAAGTTTGTAACTGAAAAATCCGAAAATGAGAAATCAGAAGTTAAAAAGGAATTAGCTTCTGACAAACTAAAACAGTAAAAGACAGCTGAAGTTAACATAGGCTTAATGACAAAGAAGCAGCTTAAGCATAAGCTGAAAGATGTTAAGAATGCAAACAAGGTAAAATCACCTAGGAAAAACAGGAATGGAAAGGAAGGTGTGAATAAAAGCAATAACTATAAATCTATTCCTGATGCTCCTAGGAAAGCATGTCATAACTGTGGAAGTTCTAACCATCTGGCTTCTTTTTGCAGGAAGAATAAGAATATTAACTCCTTATCTACAAAGTCAGGAGTTAAGAGTCAGTCTGTTAGATACAAACCACAAAATCCTTGTTTTCATTGTGGTAGTTTATGGCATTCCATTTATACTTGTAAGGAATATCATAGTTTGTACTATGATTATTATTAAATAAAACCTTCTTTAAAGAAAGTTTCTGTTGTTCCTTCTAGTATAAGTTCTTATAAGAAAACTGTTAACATAAAATCTGATGTTAAATCCGCTGCAAATGTTAACAAACCTAAAAAGGCCAAAGGATCCAAGCAAGTCTGGGTCCTTAAAACTAATAATTAGTGGTCTTTTTGATTGCAGGGCAACAGGAAAAATATTTTAGTTCTGGACAGTGGATGTTCAGGACATATGACTGGAAATAAGGCCCTGCTATCAGACTTTGTGGAGAAAGCTGGCCCAAGTGTTTCTTATGGAGATGGCAACATTGGAAAAACTTTGGGATATGGCAATATCAATCTTGGGAATGTCATTATTAAAGATGTAGCTCTGGTCTCAGGACTTAAACACAACTTACTGAGTATAAGTCAAATCTGTGACAGAGGTTATCATGTTGATTTCTTTGCAGAACATTGTGAAATAGTTAGTAAATCTAAAGGAAAAATTGTTCTGAAGGGATTCAGGCGTGGTAACATTTATGAAGCTAAGCTTTCAACAAGTTCTGATGGTTCTGCAATCTGTTTAGTGAGTAGAGCCTCAACTGAAGAAAGCTGGAATTGGCACAAGAAACTCTCTCATTTAAACTTCAACAAGATAAATGAACTGATCAAGAAAGATCTTGTGAGAGGACTGCCAAAATCAGTGTTTGTTCCTGATGGTCTTTGTGACTCATGTCAGAAGGCTAAACAAAGAAAATCTTCGTTCAAGAGCAAGACTGAATCATCAATTCTTGAGCCTTATTATCTACTTCATGTTGATCTATTTGGTCCAGTGAATGTCATGTCTATTGCAAAGAAGAAATATGCGTTGGTCATAATAGATGAGTTCACCAGATACACATGGGTGTATTTCTTGCACACAAAAAGTGAAACTGCATCTATCCTGATTGATCATGTCAAACATCTGGATAAATTGATCAAAGATTCTGTGAAAATTTTGAGGAGTGATAATGGCACTGAATTCAAGAATTTGATAATGGAAGAGTTCTGCAAAACTCATGGAATAAAGCAGGAATTTTCTGCTCCTGGAACTCCACAGCAAAATGGAGTTGTTGAAAGGAAGAATAGAACTCTAATTGAAGCTGCACGAACAATGCTTGAAGAAGCAAAGCTTCCAACCTATTTCTGGGCTGAAGCTGTGCAGACTGCTTGTTTTACTCAAAATGCAACACTCATTAACAAGCATGGAAAAACACCATATGAGATGGTGAAGAACAAAAAGCCAAATCTCAAATACTTTCATGTATTTGGATGTAAGTGTTTTGTTCTCAAGACTCATCCTGAACAGCTATCCAAGTTTGATCTAAAAGCTGATGAGGGAATCTTTGTAGGATATCCACTTTCTACAAAAGCCTTCAGAGTCTATAATTTGAGAACAAAAGTGGTCATGGAATCTATCAATGTCTCTTTTGATGACAAGAAGATCACTGGACTTGAAGATTGTATTGATCATGATAAGCTGAGATTTGAAAATGAAGATTCATATTCTGATACCTCAAGTCCTGACAGTCTAAGTCCTGATACTGTAAATTTTGATGGATTAAACTCTGATGTTATTGAAACTGTGGTGACTACGTCAAAGGAAGATGCACCAATGCAGGGGGAGCATACTCAAGATATTATCACATCTCAAGAAGCATCAGAACATACATCTGGCTCTTCAAATTCTGATTCGTCAAGTTCTGATAAGACAAGTACTGACAGTGCTGAAAATCTAAATACTGAAGGATCCAACTCAGAGAGCATAGTTTCAGGGGGAGCATCAGAAAATGAAACCGAAGACAGCATGAATCATGGGGGAGCATCCAGTTCTAGAGAAAATCTTCCATCTGCAAGGAAGTGGACAAAATCACATACACCTGATTTAATAATTGGAAATCCTGAGGCAGGTGTCAGAACTAGAACAGGTACTTCGAATGAATGTCTTTACAATTCTTTTCTCTCTCAGTCTGAGCCAAAGAAAGTGGAAGAAGCTCTTCAAGATGCTGATTGGGTGCAAGCAATGCAGGAAGAGTTGAATGAATTTGAAAGAAACAAAGTCTGGACCTTAGTGCCAAGACCCAAGAATAGATCGGTTGTTGGTACAAAGTGGGTATTCAGAAACAAAACTGACAGTGATGGCATAATTGTAAGGAACAAGGCAAGGCTGGTTGCAAAAGGATATTCTCAACAGGAGGGAATTGACTATGATGAAACATTTGCTCCAGTTGCTAGGTTAGAAGCCATAAGGATATTCATGGCTTATGCTGCTCACAAAAAGTTTACTGTCTTTCAAATGGATGTGAAAAGTGCTTTTCTCAATGGAGAATTGGAAGAGGAAGTATATGTTGAACAACCTCCAGGCTTTGTAGATTCCAAACATCCAGATTATGTCTACAGGCTTGATAAAGCACTTTATGGACTTAAGCAAGCTCCTAGAGCATGGTATGAGACTTTAGCTCAGTTTCTTCTGGAAAGTGGATTCAACAGAGGAACTATTGACAAAACATTGTTCTATCTCAACCATGGCAAGGACTTACTTTTGATCCAGATTTATGTTGATGATATTATTTTTGGGTCTCCAAATGACAAACTTTGCAAAAAGTTTGCCAACCTAATGCAGTCAAGATATCAGATGAGTATGATGGGAGAACTTAGTTATTTTCTGGGCCTTCAAGTCAAGCAGAGTGAAGAAGGAACTTTTATTTGTCAATCTAAGTACACCAGAAACTTGCTGAAAAAATTTGGAATGCAAGACTGTTCAAGTGCATCCACTCCCATGGCCACTGCAACAAAACTGGATAAGGATACTGGTAATTCAGTAGATATTACTGATTACAGAGGTATGATTGGCTCACTTCTCTATCTAACTGCTAGTAGACCAGATATCATGTTTGCTACCTGTCTTTGTGCAAGATTTCAAGCAGATCCAAGAGAACCTCACTTAACAGCTGTAAAAAGAATCTTTAAGTATCTTAAAGGAACAGCTGATCTAGGATTATGGTATCCTAGAGAATCAGATTTTAAATTAATAGGTTACTCAGATGCAGATTTTGCAGGTTACAAAATTGACAGGAAAAGCACAAGTGGTAGCTGCCAATTTCTTGGAGGCAGGTTGGTTTCTTGGTATAGCAAGAAACAAAAGTCAATTTCCACATCAACTGCAGAAGCAGAGTATATTGCTGCAGGAAGCTGCTGTGCACAGATTCTCTGGATGAAGAATCAGTTACTAGATTATGGGTTAACGTATTTCAAAATCCCTATTTACTGTGATAATCAAAGTGCTATTGCTATGACAGGTAATCCAGTTCAACACTCTATGACAAAGCACATCAGCATCAGGTACCATTTCATCAGGGAACATGTGGATGAAGGTACAGTGGAATTGCATTTTGTTCCCACAGATCAACAAGTAGCAGATATCTTCACAAAACCACTGTGTGAAGCTACCTTTTCAAAATTGGTAAATGAACTTGGAATGATTTCAGGTTCTTTCTCTAAATCTGCTTAAACTTGTTCTATGTTATCAGACTTTATGATCAGTATTTACAGAATTAATCTCTTTCTATATTCTGTGCATTAATTGATAAATGTCTTTAAGTACTGACTGTTGTCTGATATATGTTTCTAAACTCTGATAAGTGATATGTCTGTTTCAGTAACTATTCAATCCTATGAGGATAACTGTGCTAGATACTGACCTACTAGTCTTCAATAAACAAATGATCCCATGAAAGAAGTAATTATTTCTGTGGAAATCTTATGACACAAGCAAATTCTGATAACTGAGCTTAGTTAAGTTTACTTTGTATATCTTATTACTAAGTCACAAATTAGAATAATGCTACTCATCTGTTTAAGTTCTGATTCTAGTAAAACTGCTGAATGTACTAAGTGCTGATAAACCTCACTTATCAAAAGAAGAAGAACAATAATCAAAGAATAATATCAGGTACTCCTTTGAGATCTAGAGTACAAATGTGAAAGGGACGACCCAAGTGCATTGCTGGTATTAAGTAAATATGCATTAGAAAAGCAAAATATTTTCTTGGTGACTTTTCACACTCTATGATTACTGGAGAAATACTCTGATAATAGCATAAATTCTGATAAACAGTCGTGACTCACTTACACTGAGAAGCCTCTGTAAAATAGAATTTCAAAAGATGCATAAAATTAGCACAAAAACAGTAGAGGTGAACTCATGCATGAACTCATTTATCAGTAGGTTTCAGGATAATGGCAGCTCTTTAGCAAAATTTTAATTATGACTTATTTCTAAGATGTACTGAAGTAGATCAGACTTTACTCTTTGTCTGTTATTTAGCTTAATGCACACACACATCACTCCATATGAATGATGAAATTTCTGTGGTGGTCTATGTTATTTTAGATCAACAGTCATTGTGTCACTTTTGCACAAATTCTGAGGACAAGTTCTAGTTACACGTTCTGATGATTAAGTTCTGACGTTCATAACTAAGAACTTGTATGAGTATTTACTAAGATAGATATTCCTTGTTCGAGTTAAGACATTATGTTCTGATGACTGTTAAGTTCTGGTATAGGTCTAAGTTCTGATTTTTCAGTCTAACCCTTTACTTGACTTATCTGTGAGTAAAATTTGGTAACAGTCTCAGATTAATTTCGAAATGTTGAAGTGGAAGATTAATAGTCTATGGTTAAAACATAATGGCACTCGTCCTTGAACAGTTCACTCTTGTTACATGTGTACATTCCTTTTCCAATGACTGTTATTCTTTTTCAAGGTCTAGGGAGACGAGGTAGAATTAATTCTACCTGTCTGCATTCAATATCTTTGTGTCTCTTGGCATTCTCATGCCTATATATGCAACCACTTCACATTAGTCTTCTCATCACACTTGTATCACAAATTCAGTCTTGTTTTTCATTTACTATCACAAATGGCTGAATTTGGCTGGTTCTACAATTACGGTGATGAGACTGTGCATGTCTTTTTGAATGGAATTTCAACTCCCTACCCTATCACCAACATCCCTCACAATCTCTGGATTCAATTTCCAGAGGTTATCAAATGTGATCTGGTGGCCGTTCGAAGAGACCTTCACCTTCGTCGTATCCGTCAGCAAGAGCGAATCATTCGACTCGCTATCTTGTTTGTCGAAGATAGGAAGAGGAGGATGACTTAATCTCGTCTTCTTCCTGTTCTTCCTCATCCTCAGCTTTGTCAGGCTTCTTAGCTAAGACTAAAGCTGTTGACGTTAGGATTAGAAGCTTAGGGAAAATCTTGTATTGATGTAATTTCTATTTCATATATGTATTGACTTGATATATTAATGAAAACTGTTTTTACTTCAAGATTTTGTCTCTGAGTTATTTTATCTGTAGTGTTAAATCCTGCTTGATATTCTGATGACCATTTAAATTTTGTCTTTATTTAAGTTCTGATTCTTTGTCAGCACTTATTCATCGAAATTATCTCGGTCATTTTTAACATGATTCATTTTCAGAATATTAATGTTGCAGTGAAAAACAATTCAATCAGTGCTAACGGTTTCAATTTTGAATTAAACCTGTGTCTCTTGATAACTGAAATGGTTTTTCCTTGAAACAAGGCAACTGGATAAGTAATCATTCCTGTTTTCTCGAGCCCAGTAACTACCCGTTATTACTGCATGTCTGACAGGTGTCCAACAGTAACATTCTTTTTTAGAGTATAAGAACAACAGAGAGAAGATTTCTTTAATCTTTTACTTTCTTTATACTTTATCTCTCTTCTTACTTTTACTCTCTTTCTCATTCTTTCTCACGTTGGTATTTCATACAGACATTATCTCACACACCTAACAGGCATACTTGAATTTCAATATTTTTTCACATGGCACCAAAGGATTTAATCATTGATGGAGCAAAGTTTGTTCCAAACAACTATGCTGCAATTCTTGATCATGCTGAAGCTCCATCTGAATTGCATTTTGTGCAAGATCTTCTTGCACATAGTGAGGTTGGGTACGCCTTAACTCAGCCTGAATTATTTTCAAGTCAACAAGTTCTGCGGTTCTGGAGGACTGGAGTTTATGATGATGGTGGTAAACGAGGAACTCCCAGTATTATCTTCGAAGTGGGTGATTCTTCCTATGTAGTCACTCCTGGTACAGTACGAAGAGCATTACATCTTCCAGAAGATTGTACCTTCTCTATACCAGAGGAATCAGACCTTCGGGGGTTAATGACTGATTTGGGATATGAAAAGAGTCTGACGAAACTTGGACAGTTGAAACGGGCTAATATCAGAAGAGAATGGAGTTTCTTCTTCGATTGCATCACCAAGGCTTTTGGCAACAAGTGTTCAAATTTTGATGCCATCCCAATTCTGAGTCAGCACATCGGGTATGCTATTATCCATCAAACTCATTTTGATTTTGCAACTGGAATAATTGGTTTTATTGGGGATAGGATGACAGAGGATCGAGATGTTGTTTATTTTGCTAGATTCTGTCAACTTATTTATACGTATTGTACTGCTGAACCCCAGTTAGTCAGCACTCAAACCCCACCTTTTAAGGTTGCAAAAAGGTACTTTAACGACCTGATAAATGCTGACACAAAGAAATCAATGGTGAGACAATTACAGATTCCTCAGTCTGTGAAACGGATTCTGGTAAATGCTGATCCTGCTACTTACAAATCTGTTTACTCAAATGTTCAACCAACTCACCATAACCAAAATCCATCAACCTCAGTCCCTACCTCTCATTCTACTCAACCTACCCTCAGAACTTATCTCAAATCCTATCTCTCCACTTCACAGACTGCTCAACCTTCTTCTTCAGCACCTACTGTGAAGCCTACATCCTCTAAGCCAAAGAGAACAAAGACTGTTCCTCAAACATCTCAGAAGAAGAGGAGGATTACTTTGAGAGATGAATCAGATTCTGAGGATCAGATTCCCTCTTCAGAACCTATGATAGATGAAGCTGAGAAGGCAACTTCTCAGAAGGATTCTGCAATTGGGGGTTCTAGGCTTCTCAAGAGGCTTAGACGTATGACGGTTCCTGCAACTCCCAAGGAATCCAAATCAACAAGGAAGTACAAGAAACAGAGGGCACAGAGGCCAGTTTCAGATGATGAGGAGGAAGCAGCTAAGGAAGGGGATCAGGAATCTCTGATCTCACAAGACAAGGAATTTGCTCCAGTCACTTCTTCTCCATCAACTCCATCTCAGGAACCTGTATCTGACAAGGCTAATTCACCTTCTATATCTCTTGTTGATCCAGGCACAAGTGCTGAAATTGATATTCAGAACTTGGTTGTGCCTGAAATACTTTTCTTAGAAGCTCCAACAGCAAATAATCCTTCCACAACACCTGTTACTGATGCTGTTCAAACTCCTGAGTTATCACTAACACCTTCTCTGCATCAAGATGATGATCAGATTTTAGGTGAGCATCAGGATATGGCTGTTGATCAGAACTTAGTATCAGATCAGCAATTAGAGGATGTTGAAGCCTCCATTGCTACTCATACAGTTGTCTTATCAGAAGATACTGATTCTTTAAGTTCTGATGCTGCAAATGTTGGAGATACTGGTGAAGCTGCTACAACAGTAGATGCTGATGAAGCAGGTCCTTCAGGACATACTCCTCCACTGACTCTTCCTAAGTCTGAACTGCTAAAGGAGTTTGTTATCAGGGATGCACCAGTACCTTGGAGTGAAACTCCTGCAGGTCAGGAGTGGACTAAGGAATGGAACTCAGTTTCATGTGTTTCAAATGCTTTACATCTTGCTGAGCACTTGACTAAAGCTGATGAAATGTTACATTCTGATGATTTTAAAATCCAGCTTAGAGTCACTGCATTGAGTACTAAACATCTACAAGGTCTTCATTCCAACACTCATGCAGAGCTACACAAGATTCAGGAGAACTTTATTAAACAGGAACAAGTTTGGAAACTTGATAAGAAAAAGTTTTTCCAACCTACCATTGACAGGGTTGCTTATATTGAGAAAACTCAAGAGAAGCAACAAGCTCAGATTGATCAAATTCTGACAAATCAAGCTTCTCAGCAATCGCAACTTACTGAAATCCAGACCTCAGTGGAACTACTTATCTCTCTTTTATTACCTGCTGATGCCAAAAAGGGGGAGAAGGTAATTAAGTCCAAATGCAAAACCAACAAGTCACTGCAAGGAAAGGATGATGGAAAAGATGACCAAGGAAACTCTGGAATGGGTAGTGGTCATAGTCAAGGTAGAAGGTTTACATCAAGACAAGCTAGTCACAGAACAAGTTCTGATACTGGGAAAAGAATAAGTTCTGCTGCTGGTAAAAGGATAAGTTCTGATGAACTTCTAGATCTTGATGAGGAAATGTCAAGACAGTTATTTCTTCAAGAAAATCCAGGGATGGACTTGGAAAGTTTAAAGGAAGAAGAAGCCAGACTTAAATCAGAGAAAGTCACATCTAAATCTGAAGCTTCTGGTAAAAAGTTACTTCCAAAACCTAAAGGCATTGTGATCAAAGAAAGGATACATACTGAAGAAACTTTGGCTAGATCACAACCACAGATAGATCCAAGATCCAAGGGTAAAGAAAAGGTTGGTGAACCTATCAAGCCTTATGTACCTCCTGATGAAGAAGAAATTACTGATGGAAAAGATAATCTTGCTCTGACTTCAAGAAAAGTTCTTAAAACAACCTCTGACATGGCTCAAGTTGTTCAGAGTCAAGAAATTGTAAGTTCTGATATTCAGAAGAAGCAAGTAACCTCTGACAGTGCTCAAGTTAACTTGATATCAGAAAATAAATCTAAAACACTCCTACCAGGATTCACTAAAGCAAAACAGTCTCAATCTTTGAAGACTACTTCAAGTGGTTTTGAAGCAAGAGTAGTTACTGGAAAGGAAGCTAGAGATAAAACTGGATTGGGAAGTGCTGATGAAAGAAGAGTACACAACACTACCGATGATCCAACTTCCTTGAGTGAACCAGGTATTGGAGCAACTCCTGAGAGATTGAATCAACTAGAATCTGTACAGATGGTTTACCATACCTACTTGAAAGAATACATCATGTTGTATTTCATGACAGATGGTAGGGTTTATCATATAAGACAAAATGCCATTCCATTGAAGTATTTTGAAGAATTGGAGCATGTATTATTCTTACTTCAAGTGGATGACAGAATAACAGAGACTGCTGCAAACTACTTAAAGGAACAGATTCAGAGACAGAAAAGACTTTATTCTGTTAAGTCTGACAGCAGATATGTTCCAAAGTACAGAAATCACAATGGTGATATTGTTGATATGAAGCCTAATACTGCACAGATCAGAACATATCTTGGTATTAAGGGGCTTGAATTCAATCTAGAGTCTAATAAAGCTTATGTCATAAGACTAGATCGGGAGTTGAGAAAAGCAAAGATTAATGATCTCAGAGCTGCAATATTTCAAACTGGTGAAGATACTGCAGAGCTTAAAGATGTCAAACGGAGAATGATTGATGAACTCAGATATGCTGAGAAATGTTTGTTGAAGAATTATCTCAGAACAACTCCTGACATCAGAGAGATCAGAAAATGATGAAGCCAAGTCGAAGATCTACAACTGCTTAAATTCTGATATTTATACAGATTGAAGTTGTTATCAGAAGTTGAATTGGTAAAAACTTTAAGGACTGTAAGTTGTAGTTATCTTGTCTATTTCTCATGCATTTGTACTTAATATTTTTGACATCATCAAATATCTGTTAAACTTGTATATTTTGTTAATTTACAAGTTGGGGGAGATTGTTAGATATATTTGATAATGTCATGGCTAATATGTTTTATGTTTAGATTTCAGATCTTATTTGAACAGAACAAATCAGTACTTAACTGATCAGTACTTATACTGGAAGTCAGAACTTAAGGGATATCAGTACTTATGTTATCAGGAGATAGATATCAGAACTTAAGTGCTGAAGGACGATCAGATAAGGACAGTAGCTGATTAAAGTTAAGAAGATCAAGATAAACATAAGAAGAGATATGCATGAAGAAGGAATTCCGTGAAGAATGGAATACTTGGAATAGAAGATATCTGATTGATATATTTTAGGAAGCAGAATTATATTCCATATCAATTAGCGATTATCTTGTAACTGTGTAGTATATAAACACAGACATAGGGTTTACACTATAAGTGTTATCATTATCGAGAATATTATTTATTATAACCGTAGCAGCTCTCGTGATATTTTGTTCATCACTGAGAGATAACAGTTCCAGATTGTAACAGAGTTTATTGTTTAAATAAAGTTTGTTTTCTGTTACATAAGTTCTTGAAGTTTGATTTGATTGTAATAAACACTGTATTCACCCCCTCTACAGTGAAAGTGTGACCTAACACTTAAAGACATTTATCAATTAATGCACAGAATATACAAAGAGATTAATTCTGTAAATACTGATCATAAAGTCTGATAACATAGAACAAGTTTAAGCAGATTTAGAGAAAGAACCTGAAATCATTCCAAGTTCATTTACCAATTTTGAAAAGGTAGCTTCACACAGTGGTTTTGTGAAGATATCTGCTACTTGTTAATCTGTGGGAACAAAATGCAATTCCACTGTACCTTCATCCACATGTTCCCTGATGAAATGGTACCTGATGCTGATGTGCTTTGTCATAGAGTGTTGAACTGGATTACCTGTCATAGCAATAGCACTTTGATTATCACAGTAAATAGGGATTTTGAAATACGTTAACCCATAATCTAGTAACTGATTTTTCATCCAGAGAATCTGTGCACGGCAGCTTCCTGCAGCAATATACTCTGCTTCTGCAGTTGATGTGGAAATTGACTTTTGTTTCATGCTATACCAAGAAACCAACCTGCCTCCAAGAAATTGGCAGCTACCACTTGTGCTTTTCCTGTCAATTTTGCAACCTGCAAAATCTGCATCTGAGTAACCTATTAATTTAAAATCTGATTCTCTAGGATACCATAATCCTAGATCAGCTGTTCCTTTAAGATACTTAAAGATTCTTTTTACAGCTGTTAAGTGAGGTTCTCTTGGATCTGCTTGAAATCTTGCACAAAGACAGGTAGCAAACATGATATCTGGTCTACTAGCAGTTAGATAGAGAAGTGAGCCAATCATACCTCTGTAATCAGTAATATCTACTGAATTACCAGTATCCTTATCCAGTTTTGTTGCAGTGGCCATGGGAGTGGATGCACTTGAACAGTCTTGCATTCCAAATTTTTTCAGCAAGTTTCTGGTGTACTTAGATTGACAAATAAAAGTTCCTTCTTCACTCTGCTTGACTTGAAGGCCCAGAAAATAACTAAGTTCTCCCATCATACTCATCTGATATCTTGACTGCATTAGGTTGGCAAACTTTTTGCAAAGTTTGTCATTTGGAGACCCAAAAATAATATCATCAACATAAATCTGGATCAAAAGTAAGTCCTTGCCATGGTTGAGATATAACAATGTTTTGTCAATAGTTCCTCTGTTGAATCCACTTTCCAGAAGAAACTGAGCTAAAGTCTCATACCATGCTCTAGGAGCTTGCTTAAGTCCATAAAGTGCTTTATCAAGCCTGTAGACATAATCTAGATGTTTGGAATCTACAAAGCCTGGAGGTTGTTCAACATATACTTCCTCTTCCAATTCTCCATTGAGAAAAGCACTTTTCACATCCATTTGAAAGACAGTAAACTTTTTGTGAGCAGCATAAGCCATGAATATCCTTATGGCTTCTAACCTAGCAACTGGAGCAAATGTTTCATCATAGTCAATTCCCTCCTGTTGAGAATATCCTTTTGCAACCAGCCTTGCCTTGTTCCTTACAATTATGCCATCACTGTCAGTTTTGTTTCTGAATACCCACTTTGTACCAACAACCGATCTATTCTTGGGTCTTGGCACTAAGGTCCAGACTTTGTTTCTTTCAAATTCATTCAACTCTTCCTGCATTGCTTGCACCCAATCAGCATCTTGAAGAGCTTCTTCCACTTTCTTTGGCTCAGACTGAGAGAGAAAAGAATTGTAAAGACATTCATTCGAAGTACCTGATCTAGTTCTGACACCTGCCTCAGGATTTCCAATTATTAAATCAGGTGTATGTGATTTTGTCCACTTCCTTGCAGATGGAAGATTTTCTCTAGAACTGGATGCTTCCCCATGATTCATGCTGTCTTCGGTTTCATTTTCTGATGCTCCCCCTGAAACTATGCTCTCTGAGTTGGATCCTTCAGTATTTAGATTTTCAGCACTGTCAGTACTTGGCTTATCAGAACTTGACGAATCAGAATTTGAAGAGCCAGATGTATGTTCTGATGCTTCTTGAGATGTGATAATATCTTGAGTATGCTCCCCCTGCATTGGTGCATCTTCCTTTGACGTAGTCACCACAGTTTCAATAACATCAGAGTTTAGTCCATCAGAATTTACAGTATCAGGACTTAGACTGTCAGGACTTGAGGTATCAGAATATGAATCTTCATTTTCAAATCTCAGCTTATCATGATCAATGCAATCTTCAAGTCCAGTGATCTTCTTGTCATCAAAAGAGACATTGATAGATTCCATGACCACTTTTGTTCTCAAATTATAGACTCTGAAGGCTTTTGTAGAAAGTGGATATCCTACAAAGATTCCCTCATCAGCTTTTAGATCAAACTTGGATAGCTGTTCAGGATGAGTCTTGAGAACAAAACACTTACATCCAAATACATGAAAGTATTTGAGATTTGGCTTTTTGTTCTTCACCATCTCATATGGTGTTTTTCCATGCTTGTTAATGAGTGTTGCATTTTGAGTAAAACAAGCAGTCTGCACAGCTTCAGCCCAGAAATAGGTTGGAAGCTTTGCTTCTTCAAGCATTGTTCGTGCAGCTTCAATTAGAGTTCTATTCTTCCTTTCAACAACTCCATTTTGCTGTGGAGTTCCAGGAGCAGAAAATTCCTGCTTTATTCCATGATTTTTGCAGAACTCTTCCATTATCAAATTCTTGAATTCAGTGCCATTATCACTCCTCAAAATTTTCACAGAATCTTTGATCAATTTATCCAGATGTTTGACATGATCAATCAGGATAGATGCAGTTTCACTTTTTATGTGCAAGAAATACACCCATGTGTATCTGGTGAACTCATCTATTATGACCAACGCATATTTCTTCTTTGCAATAGACATGACATTCACTGGACCAAATAGATCAACATGAAGTAGATAATAAGGCTCAAGAATTGATGATTCAGTCTTGCTCTTGAACAAAGATTTTCTTTGTTTAGCCTTCTGACATGAGTCACAAAGACCATCAGGAACAAACACTGATTTTGGCAGTCCTCTCACAAGATCTTTCTTGATCAGTTCATTTATCTTGTTGAAGTTTAAATGAGAGAGTTTCTTGTGCCAATTCCAGCTTTCTTCAGTTGAGGCTCTACTCACTAAACAGATTGCAGAACCATCAGAACTTGTTGAAAGCTTAGCTTCATAAATGTTACCACGCCTGAATCCCTTCAGAACAATTTTTCCTTTAGATTTACTAACTATTTCACAATGTTCTGCAAAGAAATCAACATGATAACCTCTGTCACAGATTTGACTTATACTCAGTAAGTTGTGTTTAAGTCCTGAGACCAGAGCTACATCTTTAATAATGACATTCCCAAGATTGATATTGCCATATCCCAAAGTTTTTCCAATGTTGCCATCTCCATAAGAAACACTTGGGCCAGCTTTCTCCATAAAGTCTGATAGCAGGGCCTTATTTCCAGTCATATGTCCTGAACATCCACTGTCCAGAACTAAAATATTTTTCCTGTTGCCCTGCAATCAAAAAGACCACTAATTATTAGTTTTAAGGACCCAGACTTGTTTGGATCCTTTGGCCTTTTTAGGTTTGTTAACATTTGCAGCGGATTTAACATCAGATTTTATGTTAACAGTTTTCTTATCAGAACTTATACTAGAAGGAACAACAGAAACTTTCTTTAAAGAAGGTTTTATTTGATAATAATCATAGTACAAACTATGATATTCCTTACAAGTATAAATGGAATGCCATAAACTACCACAATGAAAACAAGGATTTTGTGGTTTGTATCTAACAGACTGACTCTTAACTCCTGACTTTGTAGATAAGGAGTTAATATTCTTATTCTTCCTGCAAAAAGAAGCCAGATGGTTAGAACTTCCACAGCTATGACATGCTTTCCTAGGAGCATCAGGAACAGATTTATAGTTATTGCTTTTATTCACACCTTCCTTTCCATTCCTGTTTTTCCTAGGTGATTTTACCTTGTTTGCATTCTTAACATCTTTCAGCTTATGCTTAAGCTGCTTCTTTGTCATTAAGCCTATGTTAACTTCAGCTGTCTTTTCCTGTTTTAGTTTGTCAGAAGCTAATTCCTTTTTAACTTCTGATTTCTCATTTTCGGATTTTTCAGTTACAAACTTAACAGGTTTTAACTTCGGCTTTTGCTTATCAACAGGCTTAATTTCTACAGTTCCTTTTTTATTTTCTCCATAGCCTAAGCCCTCTTTCCAGTTTCCACTGCTTAGCAAATTTTGAGTTGTTTTGCCAGAGTTAGTCCAAGTTCTGATAATCTCTCTCTCCTTTTCTAACTCAGTTTTTAGAGATTCATTCATTTTTAGCACTTCATCCCTAACATAAAAAGCATCATCTCTATCCTGCTGAGTTTGATGAAACATGACTAACTCTTTTTCTAAGAAATCATTTCTTTTCCTAAAAGCAAGATTTTCAGAAGTTAATCTTTCACATGTTAAAGTTTGATCTCTATAACTAACAAACATGGTTTTAAGATATCTTCTCAACTCATTAATATCATCAGTATGAAAAGCATAAGTAGTCTGAGGTACCTTTGTTTCAGCAGCTTCAGAACTGCTCTCAGAACTTGATTTATCAGCATTTGCCATCAATGCATAGTTCTCCTCACTTTCAGAGTCTGAGGTGTCTGTCCAGCTTTTCTGCTTTGTGACAAGAGCTTTGCCTTTGTCATTCTTGGTCTTCTTGCAATCAGGAGATATGTGGCCTTTCTCACCACAATTATAACATTTAACATTAGCGTAATCTCCTCTGTCAGACTTTCCTCCTCTTCCTTCAGATCTTCTGAAATTCTTCTTATCAGAACTTATGCCTTTCCTGGAAAACTTCTTTCCCTTCCTGAACTTCCTGTATGCAATCTTTGTGATTCCTTTCACCATAAGAGCACACAGCTTCATCATCTCCTCATCAGCATCAGTTTCAGGCAAGCTTTCAGAATCTGAGTCATCATCACTCTCAGAACTTGATGACTCAGTATCAGATTTTATGATAAGAGCTTTACCCTTATCTTTCTTTGAGGAAGGTGGTTTGGGGGATTCCTCTTCAACCTTGAGAGCAACTGTCCTTGACTTTCCTCCTTTCCTCTTGCTTCTTTGTTCCATCTCAAGTTCATGAGTCTTGAGCATTCCATAGATTTCATCAAGAGTTGTTTCATCAAGATTGTAGTTGTCTCTTATTGTTGTTGCCTTCAAATCCCAACATTCAGGAAGAGCTAACAGGAATTTGAGGTTTGTATCTTCAAGATCATACTCCTTATTTACTAATGACAAGTCATTCAAGAGTTTGACAAATCTATCATATACATCAGTCAATGACTCATTAGTCCTAGAGTCAAAGTGTTCATACTCTTGAGTGAGTATTGTCTTCCTGTTCTTCTTAACTGTTTCAGTTCCTTGACACCTTGTCTCCAGTGCATCCCATATCTCCTTAGCAGTCTTGCAGTTGATTACCCTGTTTGACATTACATTATCAATGGCACTATGCAATAAGTGACGTACCTTGGCATCCTTAGCAATAGATGCTATATCTTCAGCAGTGTAATCATTCTTTTCCTTTGGTACGGTCATTGCTGCTTCACCTGCAACTACAACAGCGAGCTTGGTAGGTTTGTGAGGCCCTTCCTTGATTCTATCAAGGTATTCTGGATCTGTTGCTTCCAGAAACATGGTCATCCTTACCTTCCATATGGGATATTCAGATGGTCTCAATATGGGAACTCTGATAGTCTCATATCGACTCTGAGTTGATGTCTTTGATGATTCCTCAGTTTTGGTAGGCTTAGTTGGAGTTTCTGTGTCAGACATGATTGTGTTTGGATCTTTAACTGTATGTGTGTTAACAGATAGCTCTGATACCACTTGTTAGGTCACACTTTCACTGTAGAGGGGGTGAATACAGTGTTTATTACAATCAAATCAAACTTCAAGAACTTATGTAACAGAAAACAAACTTTATTTAAACAATAAACTCTGTTACAATCTGGAACTGTTATCTCTCAGTGATGAACAAAATATCACGAGAGCTGCTAGGGTTATAATAAATAATATTCTCGATAATGATAACACTTATAGTGTAAACCCTATGTCTGTGTTTATATACTACACAGTTACAAGATAATCGCTAATTGATATGGAATATAATTCTGCTTCCTAAAATATATCAATCAGATATCTTCTATTCCAAGTATTCCATTCTTCACGGAATTCCTTCTTCATGCATATCTCTTCTTATGTTTATCTTGATCTTCTTAACTTTAATCAGCTACTGTCCTTATCTGATCGTCCTTCAGCACTTAAGTTCTGATATCTATCTCCTGATAACATAAGTACTGATATCCCTTAAGTTCTGACTTCCAGTATAAGTACTGATCAGTTAAGTACTGATTTGTTCTGTTCAAATAAGATCTGAAATCTAAACATAAAACATATTAGCCATGACATTATCAAATATATCTAACAAAATATCACTATCAAGTGATCCATATAGGTATGCTGTCACAACGTCCATCAAACCTGTTTCTAGTTTTTCCATACAAGCCATACCTATTAGAAAACAAAAAGTAACTCCATCCATCACATGAGAGTATGTTTCCTGGTAATCAAAACCAGGTCTTTGAGAGAATCCCTGGGCTACTAGCCGGGCCTTATATCTCACAATTTCATTCCTTTCATTTCGTTTTCGTATAAATACCCATCTATTCCCGATAGGGACTACACCAGCTGGTGTTTGGACTACAGGTCCAAATACATTTCTCTTGCGTAATGATTGCAATTCTTCTTGAATCGCAATTTTCCATTTTGGCCAATCATCTCTGTGTCGACACTCTTCCACACTTTTTGGTTCAGGATCGGAGTTCATAATAATATCAGATGACACGAAAAAAGCATATACATCATCAACCTCAATACTCCCACGATCCAGTAATTTCGCGTTATGGACATAATTCATTGAGATCTCATAATTTTCAGGAACCTTTGCTTCCGTGGAAGCATTTGCCACTTCTGGGGCATGTGCCACTTATGGGGCAACATTCTCTTCTGGAGGCAATCCCACGTCTGGGAGTTTTGTTACATCCACTTCAGGGGCTTGAACCTCTTCAGGAGGAAATACCATTTCTGGGGTATTTTCTGAAACTTTTGCCACTTCTGGGGCAATTCCAATCAATTTCCGTTTTCATAGTACAATATCTTTTACACCAATAGGTCTACCACGCTTCTGGCGTGGCTTTGAATCACTAATCAATTCTCCAGGAATTGATTTCTTAGTAGGGATTTCAACTCGTGCCGAAGCATTAACAACAGGTATATGTGACCTTATAATATGTCTAGAGTCACTAAAGGCATCCGACATTTGATTAGCAATATTTTGCATATGAATAATTCTTTGAACTTCAGATTCACATTGATTAGTACTTGAATCAATAGAATTTAATCCTGATGCATTTCATGATATTTCGGAATTTAATTTATGCAAATCATTATCTCCCCCTAATTTAGGGAACATGGTTTCATCAAAATGACAATCAACATAGCGAGCAGTAAAAACATCACCAGTTAATGGTTCCAGATATCTTATAATAGATGGAGAATCAAAACCAACATATATACCAATTCTTCTTTGAGGTCCCATTTTATTTCTTTGTGGTGGTGATATAGGAACATACAGAGCACAACCAAATACTTTTAAATGAGATATATTAGGTACTTGACCAATAACTAATTCTTGAGGGGATTGTTTGTGGTAAGCAGAAGGCCTTATTCTAATTATATTTGCAGCATGAAGTATTGCATGACCCCAAACAGATATAGGTAACTTTGCCCTTAGGAGTAAGGGACGGGCAATAAGTTGAAGTCTTTTAATTAAGGATTCTGCTAAACCATTTTGTCTATGTACGTGAGCCACCGGGTGTTCGACTGAGATTCCTACTGACATACAATATTCATTAAAAGTTGCAGATGTAAATTCAGCAGCATTATCTAGTCGGATTGATTTAATGGGATGGTCAGGAAATTGAGCTCGGAGTTTAATTATTTGGGCAAGTAATTTGGCAAAGGCTGTATTTCGGGTTGTAAGTAGACATACATGAGACCATCGAGTTGACGCATCAATTAAAACCATAAAGTACCTAAATGGGCCAGAAGATGGATGTATAGGACCACAAATGTCACCTTGAATTTTTTCTAAGAATTTCGGGGACTCGGTTTGAAGCTTAACTGGGGATGGTCGGACAATAAGTTTTCCTAAGGAACATGCTGAACAATGAAGTTCATCTTGGGATATTATCTTTTCAGTTTTAAGAGGATGTTCCACAGAATTTTCAATGATACGACGCATCATAGATACTCCTGGATGACCGAGTCTTTCGTGCCAAAGGGAAAATAGTTTTGGGTCTATGACTTTGGGGATGTTGACACTATGAGATTCAAGAACTCGTATACTTGTAACATATAATCCTGAAGAAACCGAGTGGAATTTTTCTAGGACCCTTTTATTGTCAACGGTGTTTGAGGTGATGAGAAGGTATTCTTTTTCATTTTCATTAATAGTTTCAACGTGAAACCCGTTAAGACGGATATCTTTAAAACTCAGTAGGTTTCTAGTTGACTTGCTAGAGTATAGAGCCTCTTATATGTGTATGTGTGTCTTATTTGGTAGAAGAAAACTAGCTTTCCCAAAACCTTCTATTATATTTGATGTACCCGATACCGTCCAAACATGTGAGTTGGTTTTAGTCAACTGTGAGAAGTATTTCTGACTCTGTAAAATAGTGTGTGTGGTTGCGCAATCAACAATGCATATATCTTCCATCTCTATACATATATAAACGAAAAACATCTTTATTAAAAACAAACCGAGTACATAGAACAAGAATATGAAACAAGGACATAAAATGAGTACATAAGTAAAACACAAAGAAAATAAGTAAAACATGACAATACATATGAAGTCTAGTCGTTTAAACCATATAAAGATTAGCACCAGTGTCTATTTCATTTGAGGCCTTATTGACTGGTTCATTAACTAGATTATAATTAGCGAAGTTGGTTTCTACTCTCTTTCCATTATTCCTTTTGGATGACTCGTAGAGATCAACAAGATGTTTGGGTGTGCGACAAGTACGTTGCTAGTGCTCCTCAGATCCGCACCTATGACCGATGCCTCGGTTCTCTCCTTCTTGGGGCGCCTTTCTTTTATTTGGCACTTCACGTTGCCATTTCTGGTGGCCAGAGTTGTAACCATCACATTGCCACTTCAGGTGGCCAGAATGATATTGATTGTGAAACCGACCACGAAAATTTCCACGTCCACGGTTTCGTCCATAACCCCGTCCTCCTCTATGCCCTTTCCCATGTTCATTCTTCAGGAATGACGTGTTATGTACTTCAGGTAACCGGGCAGAGCCTGTGGGACGTATCTGATGATTTTTCAGTAGCAACTCATTATTATTTTCAGCCACAAGAAGGAGAGATATCAGCTCGCCATATTTCTGAAAATTACGCTCCCTATATTGTTGAGCCAGGATCATAGTGTTGGGGTGAAAGGTTGAGAGGGTCTTTTCAATCATTTCAGTATCAGTAATATTTTCACCACATAAAATTAATTTTGAGCTTATCTTGAAAAGAGTAGAATTATATTCAGCTACAGATTTGAAATCTTGTAACCTCAAATTAATCCAGTCATATCGGGCAGATGGCAAGTGAACAAGTTTTTGGTGATCAAATCTATCCTTGAGATTATTCCAAAGGGTGAGTGGATTTTTGATAGTGAGGTATTCAGATTTTAGATCTTTGTGGATGTGATGCCTAAGAAAGATAATCGATTTTTCATTTTGTTCAACAATTGGGATCTTTTCCGGGTCAATAGTATCTTTTAGGCCATTAGCACTAAGATGTAATTCCGCATCAAGGACCCATGATAAATAATTATTTCCGGAAACATCCAAGGCAACAAACTCTAATTTTGCAAGATTCGCCATTTTGAATAGATTTTAAATAAGATATAATATGTCACATAATATTTAAACAGGCAAGTTGAAATAATAACTTTATACAAAAGTTACGACGGCATAGCCGGCCAGAAAACTTTTGATTATTACTTGACGGCAGCGCCATCTTTATAGTAGTATTACTTGATGGCAGCGCCATCTTTAGAACATAAATATGTAATAATATTTAGAAGAAAATGAGGAAAAGAAAACGTACCTCTTTTATGAAATAGTTTTAGTTGATAGGGACTCGTGGGTCAGAATAAGTCGTAGCTCTTTCGAGAATAAAGTTTCAGTTGGCAGAGACTTGTGCTGATAACGTGTTATAAACCCTGACTGAAAATATTAGTTATGTTTAATGTAGAGGAAGTATAGGAGAATAGAAGATGGAGAGAAAGTTGTGTTGTATTTCATTAGCTAAATGAGCTATTTATAGTAGTTGGTTTACAAGGCTTACTAAGTAAGATATTCAAATCTTCTTCATTAAGTATTACAAAACTTCCTTCATAAGCTTTACAAGTCTTCCTCGATAAGTTTTACAAGTCTTCCTTAGTAAGATTTGAGAGACTTCCTCGATACGCTTTGACAATCACTTTATTTTTTATTCAAATATTTTAACAGGACTATTGATGACTTCACATGGAAATAGAAACATAATATTACATTGTGAGATGTTGAGTTTAACTATATTGTTTTTCTTATTAATATGAACAAATGTATGGATCAGTGCTAGTCTAAAGCCTGAAGGCTCTTTACCCTCCTAAATTAGACCTTATTTACTCTCATTTGAACTGATAATGGCAGTGCGCTCACCCTCGTATACGGTTGGTCCTTCACTTATAAAATTGCAAGCAACACTAATTGCAAACAGTGCCGGTTGTGCTTCTGAGATTCAACCTCTTGCTGTCTACAGTTCAGGTTTGCAGTTTGTTATTTATGGGTAGAAGATTGCACCAAGATACGTTTGCGGTTAATAAGTTTGTTATTTATGGGTAGAAGATTGAACTTCATCTCTGCTCACTTCTCCATCGTTGATCTTGATTTTCCTGTTATACGTGTTGGGACACGATGATTTACATACTTCCCGTAACATTTTCTGGGTATATGGTTTACACACTTTACACAAGGTTTTCTAGGTTACAGTTGGGTGATTTTCTTCGTTTTGTGTTGTACTATGGTTTCTCAGGCATCCAATTTCGGTTCTCCTGGGTGAGGTTAGTTTTCTGATGTGAAGTTAGTGTCTTTGTATTTGTGGTGTGTCTACGACTTTAATTGAATGCCTTGGATGTCTTATTTATTGCGTTTCTGACAATAAATTTTCTTGATGTGTTCGTTTTAATGAAGGTCGGGCTAAAATATGGGTTTGTATTCTCACTGATCTATTTTAAGTGTACATTGAACTTTACCTCCTTGCTTTTCAAGTGTTTGATAAAAATTTTAAGTTAAGTTTTTGTTTCTTTTATAGATTTAGTGTTAACATGATATGTGAGTAGGAAGCTGGGGAATGATATGTTTGCACTCGGTTAATATTAGTTACTCTTTATCAAGATGTTGGCTTGTAACAGTCTCTTCATCTTCTCAAAAGCATGGATAATCTCTTCTGAAAAGCACTATAATTCAATTATCTGATTAAATATTTAGTGAAATTTGTTTCATATTTTATCTTTTGCATCTATTAGTTTTGTTCAAAAATTCTATGAAATGTCAATAAAAAGTCCATGGTGATAATCAAATACGGGTAAAGATGCTGTGATGCGTCATTGACAAATTATGATAACTTGTTTTTGTTCAAATTGTAAATGGTTGTATGTTTGAATCTGATTTTGTTTATAATAATTTTTTATGTTACAGTTTTTTGATGACCGCCAGAAAGTTGATCATTTCTATGTTCCTCAAAAGCTAAGATCATGTATGTGATTTTTGAGAATCATTAGTTATTGTTATGCATATTTATATAAATTATTTTGTTTTGTTATGCATATTTATTTAAATTGAAAATTGTTTTTCATATGTTTTGAATCTTTGCAATGTAGTTTCATTATGATTTTGACTCTTATGAAGACTCTGCAAGATTAAAATTTTAATCCTATGTTGTGTAGTTATCTAGATTCTATGTGCGCATCACTTTCAACTCTTTGATTACTGAGAGCATATCGAGCATAACGTAGGACCTGATGGACAACAATAAAATTGACTTTGATGCACCTCTGCTTTTAGTGAGAGTGAATAGGAAAATAAAAGAAGCATCTCGAACTGTTAGCAAGCTATCTCTTCCTTCTCAAAAATCATATTGGGAGTTGACTGAGGTGGCTAAACCAGCTACCGTTCCTTTTATTTGGGAAAAAATCCCTAGAAGACCTAAAAATGGAAGCACAGGCCAGTCTTTGTCTCCACCAGAACGTTCTGTTAATGCAGTATTTCCTGCGGGGAGGACCTTTGACAATAAAAAAACATGTTTTAGGTGACCATTTTCAAGATAAGAATGTTTGCAGGCCGACATCTCACCTAAATGAAGATGTGAATTATATATATATATATGTAAAAAATTAGCTGGCTCACTAAGCAATGATGAAGATTATTCTGATGCACTTGACACATTATTAGAATTAGAATTAATTTCTTGGAACTGCAGTATTAGTGGTCTGAGTGGCTATGATGGTCCATATGCAAGAAACAAGAAGTTTCTCTGCTGATCCACATACTCGAGAAATCATGATGACTCGCTTCTTACATGCAGCATGGTCACGCAATCCGTCTTTGTCAAAACAACTGTTCGGTTTATGGCCGTAAAAAGGGAAGTAAGAAGAAAACTATGGCAAGTGAATTGCCTAGACATGTCAAAAAGGTTCTTAGTGGGGCATTAAGGCCAATGCTTGAAAAATATGGATCTAACACTACATTAAATTAAAGTTGGTATAAAGGGAGTGTTGCTAATGAAGATGAGAATGATAACTTCATTAACCGTGTTAGAAAATCTATTAAAGCTTGTGGATTGTTGCCTAGATTATGTGTGAAAAGTTCATTATCTCTTCTAGATCCAGTGCCAGGGATGAAATCTAGAGCTCAAAGTCCCATCCGGTCTGTTCCTGAGTTTAGAAGAATGACCAGAAATGCTCATAGCGGGCCTTTACCTCAGACTCATCACGAGAAGGTAATTATACTGTCATTCCTCACATATGTATGTTTTATGTTTTGATTGCAATGATAACAATGATCCTGTACATTTTGCAACAAGATTAGAATGATGTATATTGGAAAAATAAATAAGGGATAGGTCAATTCCCTGCTTCAGCTGAGAAAGCACTGCATATGGATCCTCTATATAATGGAGAATTCCCAAATTTGGAAATAGTTTCGTCAAAAGTTGAGAGAATCGATAAAGTTTTTAAGATGAACTTAGAGGAGAGCAGACTGTTGGATTTTTTAACGCAGCGGGGGCATGGCAAAACACTTTTACACATACAAAATCCAAATAAAAGCATATAAATCGTGAATAAAAATTCGAGGGATCGAATATAACCTTTTAAAATAATTCGGAGACAACGATCAGAGATCCTTAGCAGTTGCTCCTCAAGTGTGAAGCACTCCACCGGTATCCAACAAGAAAACTACTTTTAGGAGGAGGAGGAGGTGGAGAGAATTTGGTTTTCTAAAACTTTTGGGTTTCTGGGGTTAGAATAAAATAGGGTCTATAATAGTGTATTTATAGGCAAAATTTTCAGCTGAAATTTTCCCATAAATATTATTATTATTATCCCATTTATTATTCTCATTAATAATTAAAACACCTTTTAATTATTAATCCTTTTTCTAAACACTTTAGAAATAATTCTCTCTCTTGATTTAATTTCCAAAAATTAAATCCTTAATTAATAATTTTAAGAACTTTTCTTAATTATTTTATAATCAATTAAATCTCATTTAATCAATTATTAAATTTGCCAATTAATTATTTATTTCATAAATAAATAATTATTAGCCATTATTAATTAATTTCTCCACCATTAAATCATTCTCTTTTTATGGTGTGACCCTGTAGGTTCAATATTAAGCCGGTAGTAGAAATAAATAATAATAAAACTATTTTATCATTATTTATATAAATTCTCTAATTTATTAAATATGATTAATTAATTAATCACATTTATTCTACATCGTGAGTGATGCTTCTCAACATATCGCGACTATCCGGATAATATGAATTCACTGCTTAGAATACCAAGAACCTGTCAGTGAATAGTTACCGTACAATAAACTCCTTCTACCCTACAATGTTCCGATTAAATACAAGGCATGGATCTCGTGTCAAGCCTATCTAATTCAATCACTTGCTTACCATTTACTATGCGTAGTTCTATGCAAATTAGAAACTCCTTTCTAATTTCATTCACTCTGGCCAGAGATTCCTGAACTAGCATAAGTGGATCAGCCTTGAACATTCGCTTCCTTCACTGGAAGGGGTAGATCCTTTATTGATCATACACTATCTTCGTGTACAAATTCCTATACCCAGAAGAGCCCTAATAATTGTCCCTGGAGACTAAGAACTAAACCAAAGCATAGTTCAGTGTACACAAGATGACTATGATGACCTCAAGTGTAAGGATACTTGTACAACTATCACTAAGCGAACAACTGCTGACACGTGAGTGAACTCCATCAGTTGTTCAGCTGGGCGAGTCATGTTCAGTGAACTTATTCCATAATAAGCACCTACATACTAGCTATAGTGTCACCACACAAATGTCTATAAGAACAGACATCCTTCATAATGAAGCAAGCATAGTATGTACCGATCTTTGCGGATTATTAATTACCAGTTAGTAATCCTATGACCAGGAACTATTTAAGTTTAGAGTTATCATCTTTTTAGGTCTCACTATTATGATCTCATCATAATCCATAAAAAGCTTTACTCTAAACTATGGTATATCTTATTTAAACACTTAAATAGATAAAGCCCGTAATAAAAACAAAACAAGTCTTTATTAATATCAATGAAATCAAAACAGATTACATAAAAGTTATTCCTAAATCCTAATACACGATTGGACTTAGGACATATTCCTTTCAATCTCCCACTTGTACTAAAGCCAATCACTCTGGTATCTAATACCCATCTTGACGATCAAAATGACTTTCATAAAGTAGCTTTGTGAGTGGGTCTGCTATGTTGTTTTGTGTGTCAACTCTAATTCAATACAATATAAGAAATGTTACCGCGCTCCCACTAACCCTTTTGTAGACGCATGGTTCATCTGCGTTTTTGATAAAATCAAACTCTTTGATTGTCTCATCAAAACGAATGTTCCATCTTTCGAGAAGCTTGCTTTAAACCACATATGGTTCGCAGCAGCTTACACACTAGGTTTTCATTTCTCTTGGAAAGAAAACCATCTGGCTAATTGCCAGATCTCATTGTCGTAGTAAGCAGCATTCGCAAGCAAAATCCGAACTGATTTTAACAGGGCTACAGGTAAAAGGTTTCATCAAAGTCAGTCCATTGCCTTTGTTTGAATCCTTTTGCCACAAGCCTGGCCTTATAGGTCTCCACCTGGCCATCTGCTATAATCTATCTTTTGTATACCATATACATAGATTCCATTCTGGATTTCATGGCACTATGCCATTTCTCTGAGTCAACACTACTCATAGCCTCATTATAGGTCACAGGGTCGTCATTATCAATGATCGACAACTCATTGTCATTCTCAATGACAAGGCCATAATACCTCTCAGGTTGGCGAGACACTCTCCCTGATCTATGAATGGGCTGTTCCACAAAAGGTTATTCAGTCAGAACAGGTGTTTCCACTCGATCTGTAGTAGTTTGTGCTTCTTGAACTTCATCAAGTTCAATTTTGCTCCCACTGTTTCTTTCAAGGATAAACTCCTTTTCCAAGAAGGTAGCATGTCTGGAGACAAACACCCGATGATCGGTGCAAAAGTAATACCCTAAAGTCTCTTTAGGATATCCCACAAAACTACATTTTCCGGATCGATATTCTAGCTTATTTGGGTCAACTTACTTGACATAAGCTGGACATCCCCAAATCTTAACGTGTTTAAGACTCGGTTTCCTTTCTGTCCATATCTCATACGGAGATTGAGGAACAGATTTTGGAAGGCACCTTATTCAGTAAATATGCTGAGGTTTCCAATGCATAACCCCATAGGAATACTGGAAGATTTGCATAGCTCATCATGGACCGAACTATGTCTAACAAAGTTCGATTTCTCCTTTCAGATACCAATCTGGAGGCGTCCACTGAGAGACTATACAAATTACTTTGAGATAATCTAGAAACACTCCATTCAAGTATTCACCACCTCGATCTAATCGAAGAATTATAATACTATGTTTGGTTTGTTTCTCCACTTCATACTTATATTCTTTGAACTTTTCAAAGGCCTCAGACTTGTGTTTCATCAAACACATATCCGAATCTAGATCTATCATCTATGAAAGTAATGAAGTATGAAAATCCACCCATGGCTTGCTTAGACATTGGTCCACATACATCTGTGTGTACCATTCCTAGCAAATTTGCAGCCCTCTCTCCATGTCCAATAAATGGAGACTGCAGTGCCACTATAAAGTGAGATTTTCATCATCCCTTTTCTTTTATTAGTTTGTTCAATCTGAAGAAAATTATATCACATATATTCAGACCATTATTTAAAGTACCACGTCCATAAAGAAATTTATCTCTAAGAATAGAACATTCATTATTCTCAATAATAAATGAAAAATCCACCCAAGTCTAATATGGGAATAATATTCCTCACAATCGAGGGAACAAAATAACAATTATTTCAAACAATAGTTTTGCCCGTAGGCATATGTAAATGAAATGATTCTACATCTTCAGCAGCAACTCTTGCTCCATTTCCCATCAGTAGAATCACCTCCTCTTCCTCAAGAGTCCTACTTCTCCTTGGTCCCTGCAACAAATTGCAGATTTGAGAACCACAGGCGGTATCTAATACCCAAGTAGAAATGACATATTCACTTCTATCATGAACATACCTGAATCAGAAGCGGTAGTCTCACTACCCTTCTTCTTCAATTCTGCAAGGTAAACCTTGCAGATCCTCTTCCAGTGCCCCACCTTGTTACAGTGAAAGCAAACAACTTTGCTCTTGGGGTCTTCAGCTTTTGGTGGAATCGGCGTTTTCTCACCTACTTTCTTCTTCTTGGAAGAGTTCCTCTTCCTTTTCTTAGGATTGGAACCTTCACCAATTAGAAGAACATAACTCTTCTTAGGGGAAAAATTCGATTCCGCAGTCTTCAACATGTTGTGGAGTTCAGACAGGCTAACATCCAACTTATTCATGTGAAAGTTCACAACAAACTGCGAGAACGAACTCGGAAGCGATTGCAAGACCAAGTCTTGGCTCAGCTCCCCATCCATGGCAAAACCAAGTTGTCCAAGACGTTCAATCAAATTGATCATCTTAAGTACATGGTCATTCACAGATGATCCCTCAGACATCCTACAACCGAACAGCTCCTTCGATATCTCATATCGAGCTGTCCTCCCTGCCACATCATACAACTCTTGTAGATGCATGAGGATAGTGTGAGCATCCATATGCTCATGTTGCTTCTGTAGCTCAATGTTCATGGAAGCTAGCATGATGCATTGAGCAACATTTGCATCATCTATCCACTTACGATACACAACATGTTCATCATTATGCGCATCGCTAGCAGGTTCAGTAGGCTTAGGTGAGTCAATCACGTATTCCAGCTTCTCAATCCTGAGAACAATTCTCAAGTTTCGAAGCTAGTCAGCATAATTAGGACCAGTCAATTTATGAGCATCTAGTATGCTCCTGAGTGATAGTGCAGAAGACATAATGTATATTGTAAATCTGTAAATGATAAACACATAACAACACTTAGCAAATATTCGATTTCATTTTAAAACACTATATGAATCGGGTCTTTATTCATAAGTGGCTCCCACTAGTTTATCTAATTTATTCAACCCTCTACGTGAAAAATTAAGCATTCATAATGCTAGTGGGAATAGGGATCCTACATTCCATCACACAACCCCGGCTGTGGCACGAAACGCCATGTAATGTTCAATAGGCAGACAACTCTTGTCAATTACATCTTATGTTATTCCCTAATCAAATTTTAGCCTCTTGAATAATTGAGTCACGGCTGTGGCACGACAAACTCAATATTCTAAGTCAAGTCTAAACCCAACATTCCGTACAATTGAATCAGTCCCCAAAGGCCCACGGCTGTGGCACGTAACGACCTTTAGATTCTTATTCAATGTACACATCTCTATGTAATAGACAAGTATTTCTTATTTCGAAATCAAAGCCCTCGGCTGTGGCACGAAATGACAATGATTCAAAAATAAGAACTACTTTCTACCATGTTGGAAGGCTATGACCGACACAAGCCCGTTGTGTCATTGGCCAATTACTACTTGATATTATTTAATTTTAGAGGGATTATATTACATTACAATCATAATCATATTATAAAGAGATTCTGCCTTTTAAATTAAATATTTCAAATCAATAATCAATAATCAGACGATTCCCAGATCGGGTGGAGCATTGTCAAGAGGCGTCACTTAATAACCCTTTCTTACAGATAGAAATCTGTTGTTGACAGAATCATCCTTTCTCTCATATCAAAAATTCATATTCAATTACGTGTTTCATAAACACAAGAATCTCATGATTGTATTCATAATATTGTTATTAAGGTTATGAAACAATTTCACTATATTAGGTTGTCTAACAAATGCCTTATGTTTATTTAAGTTCACCTGAATCTATCATCGCATGATAAACTAAGCATATATCACATATATCAACATGAATAAATATCAAGGTAGGCATGTTACATCATCTAGCACATTAGTCTAAGCATTATACATCTCTATGTATCACATGAAGCATTTAAAAGCAACTAAAACAGTCAAAAACAGCTTTAAAACACTTCATGGAAATATAAACAGTTCAAAACTTTTATATAAACTAAAATTGATCAATCTATTAGATCCGTCTTGGAAAAACGAATCCAACGGTATATTGCACACCCAAAACGGAGTTACGAAACTCCCAGAAAATCAATTTTAAAATCAACAGAGGGGCTGTAACGCATTACAGGAACGCGTTACAAGACCTGTAATGCATTCCGGTGATGCGTTACACCCCTTTTAAGCTTTTAAAGGGTGTAACGCATTACACGAATACGCAATGGCCCTTCCCGCACGCGTGCGCCACACGCGCCCGACAGCAGCCGCCTGGTCTGTTCCCTGCTTTGCTCACTCACGTGTCAGACTGTACCCTGTACCTTGTCTTCTTACTCCGGTGCAATCACAGACAGCAGACAAAAGCAGCACAGCAACAGATGCATATTTCAACAGGTATACAAACATATATATATATATATATACAATATATACATATATATAATTATTTAATTACGAATTTAATTGTAACAACTTCAAAAATCCATAATAAAAAATCTATACATCCTAAAATTATAAAAAAAATACCCAGACGATCTACAACACTTGTAGAACCCAGATCAACATTCAAAATTATTCTGAGAAACGATTTCTCATGAGACAAAATTAAACCATGATATAACTTGTAAAAATCATAATTAATTCATACAAGCACATAAAATTCTTAAATTTTTACCACAGATCTATATGCATACAACCTATGCTCTGATACCATTGTTGGATTTTTAACGCAGCGGGGGCATGGCAAAACACTTTTACACATACAAAATCCAAATAAAAGCATATAAATCGTGAATAAAAATTCGAGGGATCGAATCTAATCTTTTAAAATAATTCGGAGACAACGATCAGAGATCCTTAACAGTTGCTCCTCAAGTGTGAAGCACTCCACCGGTATCCACCAAGAAAACTACTTTTAGGAGGAGGAGGAGGTGGAGAGAATTTGGTTTTCTAAAACTTTTGGGTTTCTGGGGTTAAAATAAAATAGGGTCTATAATAGTGTATTTATAGGCAAAATTTTCAGCTGAAATTTTCCCATAAATATTATTATTATTATTATCCCATTTATTATTCTCATTAATAATTAAAACACCTTTTAATTATTAATCCTTTTTCTAAACACTTTCGAAATAATTCTCTCTCTTGATTTAATTTGCAAAAATTAAATCCTTAATTAATAATTTTAAGAACTTTTCTTAATTATTTTATAATCAATTAAATCTCATTTAATCAATTATTAAATTTGCCAATTAATTATTTATTTCATAAATAAATAATTATTAGCCATTATTAATTAATTTCTCCACCATTAAATCATTCTCTTTTTATGGTGTGACCCTGTAGGTTCAATATTAAGCCGGTAGTAGAAATAAATAATAATAAAACTATTTTATCATTATTTATATAAATTCTCTAATTTATTAAATATGATTAATTAATTAATCACATTTATTCTACATCGTGAGTGATGCTTCTCAACATATCGCGACTATCCGGATAATATGAATTCACTGCTTAGAATACCAAGAACCTGTCAGTGAATAGTTACCGTACAATAAACTCCTTCTACCCTACAATGTTCCGATTAAATACAAGGCATGGATCTCGTGTCAAGCCTATCTAATTCAATCACTTGCTTACCATTTACTATGCGTAGTTCTATGCAAATTAGAAACTCCTTTCTAATTTCATTCACTCTGGCCAGAGATTCCTGAACTAGCATAAGTGGATCAGCCTTGAACATTCGCTTCCTTCACTGGAAGGGGTAGATCCTTTATTGATCATACACTATCTTCATGTACAAATTCCTATACCCAGAAGAGCCCTAATAATTGTCAATGGAGACTAAGAACTAAACCAAAGCATAGTTCAGTGTACACAAGATGACTATGATGACCTCAAGTCTAAGGATACTTGTACAACTATCACTAAGTGAACAACTGCTGACACGTGAGTGAACTCCATCAGTTGTTCAGCTGGGCGAGTCATGTTCAGTGAACTTATTCCATAATAAGCACCTACATACTAGCTATAGTGTCACCACACAAATGTCTATGAGAACAGACATCCTTCATAATGAAGCAAGCATAGTATGTACCGATCTTTGCGGATTATTAATTACCAGTTAGTAATCCTATGATCAGGAACTATTTAAGTTTAGAGTTATCATCTTTTTAGGTCTCACTATTATGATCTCATCATAATCCATAAAAAGCTTTACTCTAAACTATGGTATATCTTATTTAAACACTTAAATAGATAAAGCCCGTAATAAAAATAAAACAAGTCTTTATTAATATCATTGAAATCAAAACAGATTATATAAAAGTTATTCCTAAATCCTAATACACGATTGGACTTAGGACATATTCCTTTCACATACAAGTTGAAGGATTTTATACCCCTGAATCCTTTACTGAAAAGAAAATAGTAAAGTCCATAAGAATTTTCTACCCCTTAAACATAATTAAAGTTTGTGTGATAAACCTCCAGTTTTATCTGATAAAGGGCCCTGCTATATGGATGAAAATGCAAATCTCAAGAGTCCTCAATAACCTCAATTATCTGCACCTCAAATACATAACTATTCTTGAAATTGGGAGAGGTTATATCTCACAATATTTGTTGAATATTTATGTTTCTCTAATCTCTATACATTCAAATTTATGTTAAATTACTTATATTTTAATCCTTTTTATCCCATAAAACTTATTCTGTAAACTAAAAGGAATATACACATCCAGAAAATACAGTAAGATATCCTTCTCGGTAAATTCAGTGAAGTCTGAAGGCATACACATATCAATATTTGTCTCTTAGTGGTGCCTTTGTGTAACATCCCGCACTTTCGGACTATTAACTCTAAATCAAAACTAATACGAAATACAAATATTAATCCAAAATTCTATTAGAAAGATGACTATTACAAAAGCGCAGCTAAAAGCGGAACTCCAAAAGTCAATATATTTCAATTCTAAGTTTTCTAACTTCAATGCTATTTAACTCGAAATCTTAGACGAAACCTAAAAAATGTAAGAATGAGTTATATAGCCTAGCAAGAAAATAATCGATCCAACTAGTAGGCCAAGTAACATGTACACATAGAACAAAATACGATACTCTATTTGATACGATACACTAAACAAACACTTTCGATACACATTCTTATTCTTATTCTTATTCGATACATACGATATACATAACACATAAACAACAATAACTCAAACCCCATACTTCATGCCACGACCACTACAAACCGGTGATAACGGTCCTAAATTTTCTGAAAGGTGTCACTACAATCTGGTGACCACGGTTTTAAGTTCCTATTCAATATTTTCACAAACCATGGCATAAATCAAAGATCCAAAATTATCGTTGGTACACCACACATGCACAATAATACGTATATTTTTACAAATAATACTTTCAAATATATCATCACTTGACCCAATTTTTTATAATCAAATATACACACATAACATATAGTTTAGAAAACACAAGCAAAATCGATCGAAAACTTACCTCAAATTCCTGATCAGATCTGAATATAGCCTTTTTGACCCTCTAAATGACACTATCTTGAAAAACACGAAAGTTGTAGAGAACGAAAAGATCGTTCCGTAAAGTCCAGGATCACTGAATTTCAACTTACGATAATTTTTTTATGAATTTTACAAGATTGTTGATTATGAGAGAACAAGGCCTACGAATTTTAATGATAAAAATGAGGAATATGGATATGATATATTTATAACATTATAAAACCCTATTTCTTAACCTACAAGTTATCTATATTAGAATTTGATCCAAATTTTAGGCCCATAAATCTAATACAATTTTAAATCATAATCCTTCTCTAATTTTAATCCTTTTAATTTCATTATTATTATTATTATTATTCTAAATATTACGGGATATTACACTTTGAATGATTTTGGCTTAGTTTCTGAAATCCTTGTGAGGTGCAAATCAAATTGCACATCTGAAGTCCAATGCTAATACATTAAAGACAAAATATTGTGATGACCAGCCTAGGCCAGTTGATCAGAATGTGTCTCGTAAAAAAGTAAAACGCTTATAGAGCCTCAGTCCCCGTTGCGGTTTCCTGCTGGCTGCTGTAGGTGAACTATGTTTTTAAGATCCGGACGTTATAAAATCTATTAAATGCTATTTATGTTAACATTTTTAAGTATAATCATAATTCATGGATATTGTAAGTTCTCCAAGTTATTTATGTTAACATTTTTTAGTATAATCCTGGAAATGCAATGTATGCGCATCAAAGGCCGTGGACATGACCTTAAAATAAGATTCTTGCAAGCGAGTCACTATTGATGGTCATCGGTCCACCCCGGATTTTAGGTTTAAAAAATCATTATTCTTTGGTCGAGGTGCCTTTTCATTGAACTCATTGTTGAATCGGATCCATAAAACTGCCTCTCCTGGTAAATATTGATATATGCTATGGAGAGTGTTAGATTCTACAACATGTTAGAGTTTAGGTATTACATGGTGAGATGTTTGAGAATGTTTTAAATGTTAAATATACGTGATATTTTGAAATACCTAGGAAAAATAGAAAATTCACCCTCGCTATGTCGCGTATTTTCTAATTGAGTAGGTTGTTCAAAATAATACTACAGGCTCTATAGCTCATACATGAAATGTATGTAACTGTTCATATAATGTTGAATATTAATAGAATTGGATTTTATTATTCGTCATATAATTTGGAACTGTAATAACCCCCAAAATTTTGAACTTTTTGTAACCCTTATGAATAGTGTTTTTGCTGATATTGCTGAATAAGAAAACTGTTCATGCCACACTACGTAGGGTTTCTTTTATGGATATTCTGAGATTTTATTAGTACTCTATATGGTATATAAGTGTATGTAAAGATCGTCAGAATCCAATTCCGAACACTTTGATTTTTCCCGGAAATCCACTAGATACGGAAAGAATTGAGTATTAGGTAACAGGATAAAAAGGATTTAAATTCAAGGATTTTAATAGAGGATCATAAAAAGGAATATAATGTATTGAGAAAGGTTAAGGGAACCTAAGTAATAAGATCCCGGGTATGATCCCTCAAACGATAAACGAAAGCGAAAGTTAAGCGAACCGTATAACAGATCAGCGGTCATTAGGCAAACAATTAGGAAGTTAATCCAAGAGATTAGAGAGGATGATGTCACCCAACCAATGAGAAGAGGACAAAGAGGGGAGGATGACATCACATGATGACATAAGCATGACATAAGGGAAGGAGATGTGGTTGAATTAAAACCACATAAAGTTCAAGGCTAAAAAGGTAATTAACCAAAATAAAAACAAAACTACATCCACCAAGCCAAAACAAATCATTTCATCAAAATAAAAAAAAATTCTATTTCTCTTCACCAAGAACTTGCTCTCGGCTTTTTCCCTTTTCAAGAAGCAAGATTTTCAAAATCCAAGTTCCAAGCTTCCTAAATTGGTAAGATAATTCTCTACTACTCCTTATGCATAGTTATGGCTATCTTATGAGTTTAAGCCTCCAATTCATTCTCAATCTTCTCCAAGAAATCAATGAAGAAGACAATGAATAGTGATTTCAAGGTTTTTAACTTGATTTTTCTTGTTTTTGCTTTAAGATTCAAGCATCCCTAAGACTCCTCAAGGTTTCCTAAGACTTCCTAGCTACTCACACCACTTCAAGGAAGGTATATCATCTCCAAACCCTAGCTTTACTTGGTATATTAGGATGATTTTGGTTGTTATGGTAATAGAGTAGCTTAATGATGGTTGGTTTAGAGTTGGGTTGGAATGGTGGTGAATGAAATGTTGAAATCTTAAGGTTTGGTTAAAGGATTTAGTATAGTTTAAATTCAAGTTTTAGGAACAAGTATAATTGTTAATAATGAGTTGATTGGGGCTATTGTAATGTGATATGGATGGACTTTGATTGTATGAATGGATTGGGGTTGTTTGATGATTGAATTGGAATGGTATAAAATTTGGAAGTCGCGTAAACATAGCCGTCGTAATGTCCGATTTACTTTAGACTGCTTTTGTACATACCATTAGGACCCGAGAACTCCCTGCTAGGTTTTGACCATTGCCATTTTTAGATATTTCATGTTACGAGCTTCGTTTTGATATGTGGTTCGTTTGATTCCGATGTACGGTTTAGGAGAAACGGCCGTTTCAAGTAACGACGTTTCGCGAATGAACCATTACCCCTCGCCTTACTTTGAAACATAGGTTAAAGACCTTAAAGGGTTAATTAATGTATGAAACAATTATGTTAAGTGTGTTAGGCAGTTGGTAAGAAACTCGTGAAGGAATCGCCTTAAAACTCGTAATGGTTAAATTATTAAAAATGGTGGAGCCGAGGGTACTCGAGTGACTTAAGAGAATCAGTAAGCGCAAAGCGAGCGTTAGAGTCTAATTTGGTTAAAGTATAGATTTACAAGTGACTTTGGTTTAATTCCAACTCACATGTTGTTTATAGGTTACCAGACTCGTCCCAAGCCATTAATCACCCTCAGTCGCTCAGGCAAGTTTTCTATCCGTTATACTGTTGTTGTGATGTATACACTTGTATATGCATTATCTTGTGATAGATGCATGATGGTTAAATTAGCAAATTCTTGCGATATATTGTAGCATGTGATATGGTACATATGCATGCCTGTTTCGTATTCTTGCCATATATATCTGTTGGTTCAGTTGATAATACCTATGCAAGAGAATAGCGGTAATTTGCATATACCCTTAGTATAGGGACCCAAAGGTGAAAACATTTTCTAAAATCGGGAGTCGAGGATCCCGAGTAGATTTTATATATATATATATTTATATATATGGTTATAGTTTTCAAAACTATTAATCGAATAAGGTTTATTCAATAACTTTATATTATTTAATGAATATTATTTCGAATATTCATTCGAGGGCTTATGACTCAGCTTATTTTATTTATTGAATATTATTTCGAATATTCATTCGAGGGCTTATGACTCAGCTTATTTATTTATTGAATATTATTTCGAATATTCATTCGAGGGCTTTTGACTCAGCTTATTTTATTTTTTGAATATTATTTGAATATTCATTTGAGGATCTATGACTCCGATTATTTGCTGAGATATATTCTTTATTTTATTAAAGAATAAGGTGTCGATAATCAAACTCACTTTTGATTATTCAAATAAAGATAGTACTTTCGTATAGGTATATCTTTGGTTATTTAATATTCATTTCAAGTATAAGTTTTAAAACTTCTACTTCAATTATTTTTTATAAAGATTATTCTTTATGGGAATATTATTTAAATATTAATATTCGGATATTTTCTAATATATTGGGACTGATTTATTTTGTTAAATCAGCATCACTCCAAACATTCTTAAAAATGTTTTTGAGTCTTCAAAATGATTTTAAAAGTTAGAGCGGACCCCAAAACTCATTTTTATATTTAAGATCCTCCTTTCGAAGGGGATTTAAATACGCGCTCAAAACCTGAGGGATCCGGCTCTGTGGTGTGTTTTATATTCGCAACAAGGTTGCTGTCTTGATAAAAGAATTTTGATTACTTACCCAACACTCGGGAAGTAAAATTCTTGGAACAAGTTAATCCATTAACAGGCATCGCCTGGGAAATATCGGTGAGTTTTCCTTTCCAACTAGATATGACTTCTTGGTGGAGCCGTATCAACAAGTTTCTACTTGGGGAAAGTGGGGACGAGCTTTACGTTTCAGAGTCATGGATTTCATCCGAACTAGGAGTGGCGTAAGTGGTCGAGTAGCGCCGGCCCAGCCTTATTATATTGGCCCAAATGGCCTGGAAGTTCCGCTAAGGCGGTCCATTCCTTAGGAGTTCAGTGTTCGGTTGACAAGTAAATCCGACAGGTTCTCCTCTACATGTAGAAAATGGTGGGGTTGTACTACTACGACTGATCATCGTAAGTGGTCTTCCTGGCGCGGCAAACTCCCGTAATGAGTTCATCATCTAGTTGGATAATTCTGCAACACTACCCGTAGCATTTCGATCGAAAGGCTACGAATGGGTGGTTGACGAAGCATTGACAGGGTCAAACAGTTTTATTGGTGTTTCCATTGAATGAAGTATCTCGTAACTTCATTTCTTTTAAAAATATTTCAAAGATTGGATATATTCAAGTTTTAATTTATGGTCTCATCTATGGGATGACCTCTTGAATCTTATTATACTTTGAGCAGTAGTAGTTCAAATAGATTTCTAAAAATGGTATAAGTATAGTGAAGTAATTGGTAACTTCATCTTCTTTTAAACTTATATCCAGTAAGTAATTACCTTACACATGATAAAGGATTCTAGTAAGTATCCATTCAGATACTTGTATCATTGTTAACACTATATATTATCTTGCGAGCTGTAATGCTCACTCTTGTTTCATTTCTTCTTCACACAACAACGGTTAGGAAAGATGGCCAGGCTCAAGCAGACCCAGCGCAAGAGCATGGGAAGCGCCCCGCGCCTTCCCGTTGAGATCGTAGCTGCTATAGCTGAAGAGGTAGATCTACCTGTAGATCAGACGTTCTACTTTTGGGAACCAAATATTGTATAATTATAACTTGTGGCAGATAATAACAATTAACTGTAAATTTATCAAGTAATCATTTTGGGTTGTAATAACTTTTAATTGTGGATTCAAGGACTTGTACCTATTTCAATTTCATCTCTGAGACTATGACGTGTGGCGGTGTGTATTAGTGTGGGGTCACAGCTTGAGGTTGTTTATTATTAATTAAGTTAAGTGATAATTATGGAAAGAAAGACCATGACGACCCAGATCCCTGACCCCGAATCTGGGGGTGTTACAGAAATGGTATCAGAGCTAAGCGTTATAAACCTCAGAGATGATGCGACGATATAATAACAAACTCATAAAGATAATAAGAACTCTTGCCAAGTTCATGGTCGGACTACTTAAAGTAGCGCTGACAGTTAAAACCCTTACGGGAACCCTTATAAGTATCATGATAGTAACTTAGCTCGTTTAATGTGTAGGCGCATGAGATAGAGGACCCTGAGATATTCGAGCGTGAGCATGATGAGGCACTGCTAGATGTTGAGGATCAGGAGGAGCCTGAGATGGAGGAGGATGAGGAGGACCCCTCAGAGGAGTCAGAGACAGAGGTCATTGCTATTTCAGATGAGGAGGACCTAGATGAAGTCCCAGTGGCTGAGGAGCATGTCGGAGTTATGGCAGTGTACACTGGTACCCCTTTACCCACACTTCCGGTGGTCAGAGCTCCTACCCCTCCACTACCATCCTGGAGCACCTATGATGACAGCTCAGAGACCCATAATCCCGAGCTTAGGCAGACCGAGGAGGCACCCCCAACGGCTCCAGATTCACCACCTCTCGACCCTGCCCATAGGCAGTCTTTGTTAGCCCACAGCTATGTTCAGGATGTACTGAGGACCCGATTGGCTGTTGCTGAGGCCCGGCTGGATGAGGCCAGGAGGGAGTTGGATGTGGAGAGGGTGGGTACGCGTACCCGAGCTTATGAGACTAGGGCTGCTATACCCCGATCCTTGAGGAGGGAGCTGACGGGGATAGAGCTCACGTCCCGAGCGAGACTCAGATCTCTCCAGGGGGACAGGCATGGTAGGATCTCCAGGCGGCAGGCCGACTATATCTTCCGTCATGCGATGGAAAGGGTATGTGAGCTGACCCGCTCGGGTGTGTGATTCAGGATTGACGATGGGATAGTCTAGTTGTCTAGTTAGTCGAGGCCTTAGTAAGAGCCAATTTTCCGGGATAGTTGACTTGTATATAGCATCCTTTTTTCTGACTAGACAGATAGACTCTTGTGTATCACTTTTGGGACAGATGGCTGTAGCACTGTTGTACTTTTGACCAGATCAAACTATGTATTTCTCGCATTATGTATATATTTGTTTCCTTTCAGTTCAGTTCCTTAGTGACGAGATCACTGTTTCTATCATTATTATTACTGCACTTCTTATTAGAACTGTCATAAAATAATAAAATTGCGAGATACATTCTCCCCATTATAGAATTGTGCAATGCACAATGTTGTGTATAATTGTGATCTAACGTTGAATTTCCCAATATTTTTTTTATTATCAGTATCATGCCGCCAAGAAAGATTGGAACTAGGGCGAACCCTGGATCTGAGGACCAGGGAAGCCATAACCAGGACGATAGGAACCAGGAACACAGTGAAGAGGAAGATGAGGATTATGTGGAACAGGATGACTCCCTATATGAAGAGGAAGAGGAAACATATGATGTTGAAGGATTTGAGATAGAGGCTGAAGAAGGAGAAACTGAGGTTGAGCAACCAGTACTAAACCCAGACATGGATCCCATAGGCCAGTTCATGCAACTACTAAGGCAGAACTTGGAACGTCAACCCAACCCACCCCCTCAAGGAAATAACAATGATGTGGCAAACTCTTTCAGGGCTTTTAAGTCCCTTAAGCCCCCTGAGTTCCATGGATCAGCCGACCCATTTGAGGCAAGGGCATGGTTAAAGGAAATGGAGAAATCCTTTGAGATTTTGAGTACCGATGAGGCACAAAAGACTGTATTTGCTACCTACCTTCTGAAAGGAGAGGCTAACTACTGGTGGGAGGACAAGAAAAACATGGAAACAGATGCTATCATAACCTGGGAGAGGTTCAGTCAGTTGTTTCTGGGGAAGTATTTCCCGAGGTTTATGGAAAACCAGATGGAGCTCAAGTTCTTGGAGCTAAAGCAGAATAACTTATCTGTAGCAGAGTACGAAGCGAAATTTACTGAGTTATCAAGGTTTGTGCCGGAGTTTGTAAGCACCAAGGAAAAGAAAGCTAGGAGGTTTCAGCAGGGACTGAAACCGTGGATTCAGAATAGGGTGGCAATCCTTGAGCTTACGGATTATGCCACTCTGGTGCAAAAGGCAACAATTGTAGAAGCCAGAAGTGAACAGATGCAGAAGGAAAGAGAAAAGAAGGGAATAAAGAGGAAAAGTATGAGCATGGGTGGGGGTTAAGCAGGAAGGAGCTTCCCAACTAGATTTAATCGAGGAGCAGTGTCCCTACCGGGAAAGAACACTGGGTTTAATCGGCCAATGAGCGTGAATGTGAGCCAGAGCGGCCAGAAGTCAAGAATGTCCTATTCCAACCAGTCTCGACCCCCATTGCCAGCCTGTAACACTTGTGGAAGAATGCATTCTGGGGAATGTAAGGGAAAGCCAGTAACCTGCTTTAAGTGTGGGCAAGTGGGCCACTATTCTCACAAATGCCCTTCGTCAGCCCCTGCTGTCATTCCAACCACCACTTGTTATCAGTGTGGACGCCCGGGTCATTGGAAGAGGGAATGCCCAATGAACAAACCAGCAGCTTCAGGAGCCAGCAGGGCTGCCTCCAATAAGCCACCTACAGCGAGGACTTTCAACATGACAGTCCAGGATGCTATGAAAGACTCAGATGTGATAGCAGGTACCCTTTCTCTAAATTCAGTCAGTGCAAACATTTTATTTGATTCAGGAGCAACTAAATCTTTTATATCAAGGGACTTTGCGCGTAAATTAAGACTTAAAGCTGAACCCTTGATAGCACCCTTACAAGCAGAAATAGCCAATCATGAAATTATTCCTGTTAACCAGATTCACCCAGCATGTGAGATAGGCATAGGGGAACAATCTTTTAGTGTTGATCTGATCCCTTTTAAATTAGGGGAGTTTGATGTAATTTTGGGAATGGACTGGCTATCTAGAAATGATGCTCAGATAGACTATAAGCGGAAGAAAGTTAAGTTAAATATCCCAGGAAAGAAAGAAGTTATATTTGAAGGAAAGAGGCAGACGCATAAATTTTTGACTATGGCCCAGGCCAGAAGGATGCTACGAAAAGGAAATGAGGCCTACCTAGCCTATGTGATGGACACGCAGAAGGAGGTGCCCAACTTACAAGATATTCCGGTAGTCAACGAATTTGAAGACGTATTCCCACAAGACCTTCCGGGATTACCACCCGATAGAGTGATTGAATTTGCTATTGAGTTGGCCCTAAGGACGGCGCCAGTTTTAAAAGCACCTTACCGGTTAGCCCCATTAGAAATGAAGGAATTAGCTATCCAATTGCAGGAACTCTTGGATAGGGTATGATAAGACCCAGTGTGTCTCCGTGGGGAGCACCAGTTTTATTTGTTAAGAAGAAAGATGGGAGCATGAGGCAGTGCATCGACTATCGAGAGTTGAACAAGCTAACCATAAAGAATAGGTACCCATTACCTAGAATAGACGATCTGTTCGACCAGCTAAAGGATGCTGTTTATTTTTCCAAGATTGACCTGAGAACTGGATATCACCAACTAAAGATTAAACCCGAAGATATTTCCAAGACAGCGTTCCGTACCAGGTATGGGCATTATGAGTTCTTGGTAATGTCCTTTGGATTAACCAACGCCCCAACGGCTTTCATGGATTTAATGAATAGAGTATTTAAGAAGTACTTGGACAAGTGTGTGATAGTTTTTATCGATGATATTTTGATCTACTCAAGGACTGAGGCAGAATATGCAGAGCATTTCAGGATAGCTCTAGGAATACTCAAAGAGGAACAGTTGTATGCCAAATTCTCGAAGTGTGAATTCTGGCGGAATGAAGTACAGTTTTTAGGACATGTGATCAATAAAGAAGGAGTATTGGTCGACCCCTCCAAGATAGAGGCGGTCTCAAATTGGGAAAGGCCAACCACACCCACAGAGGTAAGGAGTTTCATAGGATTGGCCGGCTACTATCGTAGATTTGTACAGGACTTTACGAAGATCGCAGCCCCTTTGACACGGCTTACTCGTAAGAAAGAGAAGTTTGAATGGACGGAGAAATGTGAGAACAGTTTTCAGGAATTAAAGAAAAGGTTGGTAACGGCCCCGGTGTTGGCATTGCCAAACGGAAAAGGAGATTTTGTGATATATAGTGACGCGTCGCACAAAAGATTAGGGTGTGTGCTTTTGCAGCACGGTAAAGTGATTGCGTATGCATCAAGACAACTGAAGGAATATGAGATTAAATATCCTACCCATGATCTTGAGCTAGCGGCAATAGTTTTTGCCTTAAAAAATTTGAAGACAGTACTTGTATGGAGAGAAGTGCGAGATTTTCACAGACCATAAGAGCCTCAAGTACATATTTACGCAGAAAGAGCTCAACATGCGCCAGAGGAGATGGTTAGAACTAATCAAGGACTATGATTGTGAGATTCTCTATCATCCGGGGAAAGCCAATGTGGTGGCTGACGCCCTTAGTAGAAAGGAAAGACTCAGAATAATAACGACTTCGGAAGAATTGATAAGGGATTTTGAGAGAATGGAAATAGAAGTAAAGGTAACCGGAACCGGAACTGAAAAGCTTTGTGAGATCTCAATGCAGCCAGAGTTATTGGAAAAGATTAGATTGTGCCAAGAAAAAAATAATGAATGAAGGCAGAGAGTCAGTGACTGGAGAGGAGATCCATACTGAGAAGGATGATAAAGGGATAATGAGGTACTCCTACCGGATTTGGGTTCCGAATGTTCAAGAGCTTAAAGATGAGATTTTGGATGAAAGCCATAGTTCAAGGTATTCCATTCACCCGGGAAGCACCAAGATGTATAGGGATTTGAAGGAATATTACTGGTGGCTCAACATGAAGAGGGATGTAGCAGAATGGGTAAGCAAATGTTTGACTTGCCAAAGAGTAAAGGCAGAGCACTAGAGACCCAGTGGACTTTTACGACCCCTGGAGATTCCCGAATCGAAATGGGAACAGATAGCGATGGATTTTGTTGTAGGCTTGCCAAGGACGAAAGCCAACCATGACGCCATATGGGTAATTATAGACTGACTGACAAAGTCAGCTCATTTCATTCCTATCAATGAGAGATACACAGTCGATAGACTGGTGGACATTTACCTTAAGGAAATAGTGACGCGACATGGAGTCCCAGCGTCCATTGTCTCAGACCGAGACCCCAGATTCAACTCTAGATTTTGGAGGAGCTTTCAAGAATGTGCGGGGACCAAGTTAAATATGAGTACCGCGTACCATCCCCAGACGGATGGGCAGAGTGAAAGGACCATCCAGACACTAGAGGATATGTTGAGAGTCTGTGCAATAGACTTTAAAGGAAGTTGGGATGATCACTTGCCGTTGATCGAGTTTTCTTATAACAATAGCTTTCATGCTAGCATCGGAATGCCACCTTATGAGGCCCTGTATGGAAGAAGGTGTCGATCTCCCTTATACTGGGATGAAGTAGGGGAGCGGAAGATGCTCGGACTCGAAGTGGTCCAAAGGACCAAAGACATAGTGGATCTTATTAGAGGGCGGCTTGTAGCAGCCCAAGACAGATAGAAGAAATATGCAGACCTAGCCCGAAAGGACAAGGAATATGAAGTAGGGGACTTAGTACTGCTGAAGGTATCCCCTTGGAAGGGATTAATGAGGTTCGGAAGGAAAGGAAAACTAAGCCCAAGGTACATTGGACCTTTTGAGATGTTAAGACGGATTGGGAAGTTGGCTTACGAGCTAGCCTTACCCCCAAACCTACACCAAGTTCATAATGTGTTCCATTTGTCAATGCTAAGGAAGTATCATCGGGATGCCAGACACATAGTGGAGTACGAGCAGGTGGATATGCAACCAGATCTGACTTACGTGGAGAAGCCAGTAAGGATTATCGATAAGAAGGAGCAGGTGCTTCGGAACAAAGTAATCAAGCTAGTCAGAGTGCTATGGCAGAATCATAATGTGGAAGAATCAACTAGGGAACTAGAGAGCGCAATGCTAGAAAAGTACCCCCATTTGTTTCTATTTGATTCCGGGACGGAATCCTTTTAAGGAGGGGAGACTGTAATAACCCCCAAAATTTTGAACTTTTTGTAACCCTTATGAATAGTGTTTTTGCTGATATTGCTGAATAAGAAAACTGTTCATGCCACACTATGTAGGGTTTCTTTTATGGATATTCTGAGATTTTATTAGTACTCTATATGGTATATAAGTGTATGTAAAGATCGTCAGAATCCAATTCCGAACACTTTGATTTTTCCCGGAAATCCACTAGATACGGAAAGAATTGAGTATAAGGTAACAGGATAAAAAGGATTTAAATTCAAGGATTTTAATAGAGGATCATAAAAAGGAATATAATGTATTGAGAAAGGTTAAGGGAACCTAAGTAATAAGATCCCGGGTATGATCCCTCAAACGATAAACGAAAGCGAAAGTTAAGCGAACCGTATAACAGATCAGCGGTCATTAGGCAAACAATTAGGAAGTTAATCAAAGAGATTAGAGAGTATGATGTCACCCAACCAATGAGAAGGGGACAAATAGGGGAGGATGACATCACATGATGACATAAGCATGACATAAGGGAAGAAGATGTGGTTGAATTAAAACCACACAAAGTTCAAGGCTAAAAAGGTAATTAACCAAAACAAAAACAAAACTACATCCACCAAGCCAAAACAAATCATTTCATCAAAACAAAAAAAAAATTCTATTTCTCTTCACCAAGAACTTGCTCTCGGCTTTTTCCCTTTTCAAGAAGCAAGATTTTCAAAATCCAAGTTCCAAGCTTCCTAAATTGGTAAGATAATTCTCTAGTACTCCTTATGCATAGTTATGGCTATCTTATGAGTTTAAGCCTCCAATTCATTCTCAATCTTCTCCAAGAAATCAATGAAAAAGACAATGAATAGTGATTTCAAGGTTTTTAACTTGATTTTTCTTGTTTTTGCTTTAAGATTCAAGCATCCCTAAGACTCCTCAAGGTTTCCTAAGGCTTCCTAGCTACTCACACCACTTCAAAGAAGGTATATCATCTCCAAACCCTAGCTTTACTTGGTATATTAGGATGATTTTGGTTGTTATGGTAATAGAGTAGCTTAATGATGGTTGGTTTAGAGTTGGGTTGGAATGGTGGTGAATGAAATGTTGAAATCTTAAGGTTTGGTTAAAGGATTTAGTATAGTTTAAATTCAAGTTTTAGGAACAAGTATAATTGTTAATAATGAGTTGATTGGGGCTGTTGTAATGTGATATGGATGGACTTTGATTGTATGAATGGATTGGGGTTGTTTTATGATTGAATTGGAATGGTATAAAATTTGGAAATCGCGTAAACATAGCCGTCATAATGTCCGATTTACTTTAGACTGCTTTTGTACATAACATTAGGACCCGAGAACTCCCTTCTAGGTTTTTACCATTGCCATGTTTAGATAGTTCATGTTACGAGCTTCGTTTTGATATGTGGTTCGTTTGATTCCGATGTACGGTTTAGGAGAAACGGCCGTTTTAAGTAACGACGTTTCGCGAACGAACCATTACCCCTCACCTTACTTTGAAACATAGGTTAAAGACCTTAAAGGGTTAATTAATGTATAAAACAATTATTTTAAGTGTGTTAGGCAGTTGGTAAGACACTCGCGAAGGAATCGCCTTAAAACTCGTAATGGTTAAATTATTAAAAATGGTGGAGCCGAGGGTACTCGAGCGACTTAAGAGAATCAGTAAGCGCAAAGCGAGCGTTAGAGTCTAATTTGGTTAAAGTATAGATTTACAAGTGACTTTGGTTTAATTCCAACTCACATGTTGTTTATAGGTTACCAGACTCGTCCCAAGCCATTAATCACCCTCAGTCGCTCAGGCAAGTTTTCTATCCGTTATACTGTTGTTGTGATGTATACACTTGTATATGCATTATCTTGTGATAGATGCATGATGGTTAAATTAGCAAATTCTTGCGATATATTGTAGCATGTGATATGGTACATATGCATGCCTGTTTCGTATTCTTGCCATATATATCTGTTGGTTCAGTTGATAATACCTATGCTAGAGAATAACGGTAATTTGCATATACCCTTAGTATAGGGACCCAAAGGTGAAAACATTTTCTAAAATCGGGAGTCGAGGATCCCGAGTAGATTTTATATATATATATATATTTATATATATATGGTTATAGTTTTCAAAACTATTAATCGAATAAGGTTTATTCGATAACTTTATATTATTTAATGAATATTATTTTGAATATTCATTCGAGGGCTTATGACTCAGCTTATTTTATTTATTGAATATTATTTCGAATATTCATTCGAGGGCTTATGACTCAGCTTATTTATTTATTGAATATTATTTCGAATATGCATTCGAGGGCTTATGACTCAGCTTATTTTATTTATTGAATATTATTTGAATATTCATTTGAGGATCTATGACTCCGATTATTTGCTGAGATATATTCTTTATTTTATTAAAGAATAAGGTGTCGATAATCAAACTCACTTTTGATTATTCCAATAAAGATAGTACTTTCGTATAGGTATATCTTTGGTTATTTAATATTCATTTAAAGTATAATTTTTAAAACTTCTACTTCAATTATTTTTATAAAGATTATTCTTTATGGAAATATTATTTAAATATCAATATTCAGATATTTTCTAATATATTGGGACTGATTTATTTTGTTAAATCAGCATCACTCCAAACATTCTTAAAAATGTTTTTGAGTCTTCAAAATGATTTTAAAAGTTAGAGCGGATCCCAAAACTCATTTTTATATTTAAGATCCTCCTTTCGAAGGGGATTTAAATACTCGCTCAAAACCTGAGGGATCCGGCTCTGTGGTGTGTTTTATATTCGCAACAAGGTTGCTGTCTTGATAAAAGAATTTTGATTACTTACCCAACACTCGGGAAGTAAAATTCTTGGAACAAGTTAATCCATTAACAGGCATCGCCTGAGAAATATCGGTGAGTTTTCCTTTCCAACTAGATACGACTTCTTGGTGGAGCCGTATCAACAAGTTTCTACTTGGGGAAAGTGGGGACGAGCTTTACGTTTCAGAGTCATGGATTTCATCTGTGGCGTAAGTGGTCGAGTAGCGCCGGCCCAGCCTTATTATATTGGCCCAAATGGCCTGGAAGTTCCGCTAAAATGGTCCATTCCTTAGGAGTTCAGTGTTCGGTTGACAAGTAAATCCGATAGGTTCTCCTCTACATGTAGAAAATGGTGGGGTTGTACTACTACGACTGATCATCGTAAGTGGTCTTCCTGGCGCGGCAAACTCCCGTAATGAGTTCATCATTCAGTTGGATAATTTTGCAACACTTCCCGTAGCATTTCGATCGAAAGGCTACGAATGGGTGGTTGCCGAAGCATTGACAGGGTCAAACAGTTTTATTGGTGTTTCCATTGAATGAAGTATCTCGTAACTTCATTTCTTTTAAAAATATTTCAAAGATTGGATATATTCAAGTTTTAATTTATGGTCTCATCTATGGGATGACCTCTTGAATCTTATTATACTTTGAGCAGTAGTAGTTCAAATAGATTTCTAAAAATGGTATAAGTATAGTGAAGTAATTGGTAACTTCATCTTCTTTTAAACTTATATCCAGTAAGTAATTACCTTACACATGATAAAGGATTCTAGTAAGTATCCATTCAGATACTTGTATCATTGTTGACACTATATATTATCTTGCGAGCTGTAATGCTCACTCTTGCTTCATCTCTTCTTCACACAACAACAGTTAGGAAAGATGGCCAGACTCAAGCAGACCCAGCGCAAGAGCGTGAGAAGCGCCCCGCGCCTTCCCGTTGAGATCGTAGCTGCTATAGCTGCAGAGGTAGATCTACCTGTAGATCAGACGTTCTACTTTTGGGAACCAAATATTGTATAATTATAACTTGTGGCAGATAATGGCAATTAACTGTAAATTTATCAAGTAATCATTTTGGGTTGTAATAACTTTTAATTGTGGATTCAAGGACTTGTACCTATTTCAATTTCATCTCTGAGACTATGACGTGTGGCGGTGTGTGTTAGTGTGCGGTCAAAGCTTGAGGTTGTTTATTATTAATTAAGTTAAGTGATAATTGTGGAAAGAAAGACCGTGACGACCCGGATCCCTGACCCCGGATCTGGGGGTGTTACAGGAACCATATTGTTCTTTGCACAATTATCATTCATATTGTTAGCTGTAAATTTGACCGATTACATTCATAAATTATTTTAATTTAGTATTTATTTAAAAAAATTTCTTTTTTTAACGTTCATTTTTCCATGTAATTTTTTTGTTAGTAAACTTTCTTCGATGTCCAGTATTTAATGATATAGTGATATGGTTTCCAATCCTGGCACAAGTGTGTACCCTTTACACCGGACAAAAACTATTAACCTGGTTCGTGCTTCTCTTATCCCTGATTTAATATCATTTCATTTTCTTTCGTGTCATGCTTTATTTTTCGTATTATTTTTCTAGTGTGAAGCTGTGATGCATGTTTTAAAATTATATACTTGATATAAATTCTCGAGATTTTGTAGTTGTAATTCGGAAATAGATTGCTTAACTGAAAGTGAAGATTATATGTATTTATGTTGCTAAACAATATGTAGGTGAGACATGCTCAAGAGGTTCATAAAGTAGCAGGAGAAAAGGAACACAGCGCCTACTCGTCGCGAGAATTCTTTAATGCATATCTCACCCTGTTAGGCTAGCAGCAGGTGATGTCCATGAGATTAGTTTAGTTGTTGTCTTTTGTAGACTCTTAATTTTAATGAAGTAAATACAAAGAGAGTGATAAAAAGGGAAGAGAAAAGGACTTCCATTTTATTTACAGGTTTAAGAGACCATCATTGTTTAGTTAAGGTGTACATGAATTGGGGAAACAGTTATAAGAACAATTGTGAGTGGAGGCTTTGTTTCTAATCTCACTTCCGTGTGTGTGTTGTATATGTTTCAATGACAGAAGGAAAGCAGATGCAATCATCTCCTCTTACTCCGTCCTATTCATTGAACTCATCATTCACTCAGTGATAACTCCTGGTGGCGGGGCCGCTCCTTCGACGCCGTGCCTGGATCCTTCGCCGCTGTGATCGTGTAGCTGTTGTGGGGTTCCTACAAAACAACACCGGAAGGGGGGTTTGAGTCCCGCGGCGCCTCCGGCGTGAGAGTAAGTACTCGCTTTGAGGAAGATGAAGATAGAAAGGAATGAGAGATGGCTGTGTGTGTATATGAGTGTGAGAGAGTGATTAACCCCAAAACTTCACCTTTCTGGGCTATTTATAACCCAAGGGTAGGGTTTTGGGGTTGGTACCTTTAAATCGTAGCCATTGGTTCTGGGAGCGGAGGACACCTGACTGGAGTGGATGCTTTACACGTGTCAGTGCGGGACTGGCTGAGGAATGTTCTGGGGATCCTCTAACACGTGCCCTGATTATTCCCATGATTGATGTGTGACAGTTTTCCCCATCATGTGCTTGGGCTAACGTCTCACTTGCTGGGATTTACCAAGGTTAGGCTTGCGGGACTGAGCTAGTTAGGGCTGGTAGTGTACGGGACTGTTCCTTCCAGGAGCTGTGTGGAGTTAGGAGCCTAGGAGTAGTCCTCCCAGGAGCTACATGGAGTTAGGAGCCTAGGAGTAGTCCTTCCAGGAGCTGTATGGAGTTAGGAGCCCAGGAGTAGTTCTTCCAAGAGCTATATGTATTATTATGTGCCCCCACTCCCTTATTCAGATTTTCTGGATGGGGGAGTAAACTTGGGTTTCTTGTAGAATATGAGCTTTTGATTGTTTTGTTTAGAAGAATTTGTGCTTTTCTTGGCCCCCCAGTCCGGATCGGGATGAGTTGGGCGAATCAGGACTAAGGTGGTTGTCTTTGGAAGGAGTTGAGCTTTTCTTTCCCCCCAGTCCGGATTGCGCCGAGTTCGGCGAATCAGGACTAAGGTGGTTGTCTTTGGAAGGAGTTGAACTTTTCTTGCCCCCCAGTCCGGATTGCGCTGAGTTTGGCAAATCAGGACTAAGGTGGTTGTCTTTGGAAGGAGTTGAGCTTTTCTTGCCTCCCAGTCCGGATTGCGCTGAGTTTGGCGAATCAGGACTAAGGTGGTTGTCTTTGGAAGGAGTTGAGCTTTTCTTGCCCCTAGTTCGAATTGTTTTGAGTTCGGCGAATCAGGGCTAAGGTGGTTGTCTTTGGAATGAGCTGAGCTTTTCTTGCCCCCCAGTCCGGATTGTTCTGAGTTTGGCGAATCAGGACTAAGGTGGTTGTCTTTGGAAGGAGTTGAGCTTTTCTTGCCCCTCAGTCCGGATTGCGCTTAGTTCGGCGAATCAGGACTAAGGTGGTTGTCTTTGGAAGGAGTTGAGCTTTTCTTGCCCCCAAGTCCGGATTGCGTTGAGTTCGGCGAATGAGGACTAAGGTGGTTGTCTTTGGAAAGAGTTTAGCTTTTATTGCCCCCAAGTCCGGATTGCGCTGAGTTCGGCAAATCAGGACTAAGGTGGTTGTCTTTGGAAGGAGTTGAGCTTTTCTTGCTCCCAAGTCCGGATTGCGTTGTGCGAAGGAGTCTGAACTTGGAAGTTGAAACGGTTTTGGGGAATTTCCCCCCAATTATTTGAATTGTTATAAGAATGTGGAGAGACGTGCCTCATCATTAGTTTTACTAATTACGATTTTGATGGGCTGTTCAGATCTTGCCACGTGGCATGGTGTTATTATTTCACCGTGCCTATAAAAGGCACCCCTGGGGCTTTACTTTTTCTTTTTATTGCTTCGCCTCTTTCTCTTCTCTTTTTCTCTCTTTCTTTGGAGCTTTTCCGGTGTACTTCGCAGAAGTTTCCAAGCTCATGACTGTTGATCGAGCGTCCTCAATCTCTCCGTAATCTCTACTTTGTAAGCTTTTTTCCTTGTTTTTTTGTTTTTCTCCTTTGTATTTGCCTCAATATTGTTTAGTTTGGATTGATTTTATTTATGTCTCTATGGGTTGTTTATTTTGTTGTGTTTTGTTTTTGTTGAATGTTGTATATGCGTGTATGTATATAACTTTGCGTGTGATTTGCTTTTTGATTCTTGTTGATAGTGTTTCTGGGTTTAGGGTTTTTGTTTGGGTTCAGACTTGGTGGTTTAGTCCGGACTAGGGATTTTGTTTTTGGAGTTTGTAATTGGTTACTGTTTTTGTGTTATTGTGGGCTCTGGGTTCGGAGTAATAGGCTAGGTTCGTAGTCCGGAGTGGTAGTCTGGTTGCTTTTGGCTTGAGATAAAATTGAATGTAGGATAGTCCGGACCATGTAGCATTCGATGTAAATAAAATGTAGGGATTTAGACTAACCTTAATCACTTGTTTTAGGTTTATGGTCCGTACTAAAGTGCGTGCCAAGGCATATATAACTTGCTATCCGTGGCCATCTGGTTCGGATTTTGAGTCTTCTGGTGATTCTGAGCGAGTTGAGATGGGGAAGAAGGCTTCTACTTCGGATTCTGGAGCTATAACCAAGCTTTCCATTGCTAAGATTTTTTCCAGAAAGGTACCTTGCAGCCTGGAGGGTGTATGGGTCGAGAATCTGGGGTACTTCATTAGTAAGAGTGATGACATAGAAGATAGTTTCTATTATAGGAGCATCAGGTCCGGGTATGCTAGACAGCAAAATGCGGGTCCGAGTCCTTACGATAGGGAATCATTTGATAGGAAATTTGTTGATAGTATAGTGGCTAAGGAGCACTACGAGCTAAAGGATGAGTACGCTGTCTTAGATCACGCGGCTCAGGATTCTGCAGTCCGAGCTGCTTTTCAGTTGGACCCCCGGATCGAGTGGAGGTGGCTGACTCCGGACGAGCGGGTTCATCATAGGCCGGCTGATGGGTTTGTTCCAGTGTGGCTGGAGCATCTCCGGTCCGGATGGAATCCTCATTGGCACTTGTTCCTGAAGCATCTGTGCAAGTATCTGTACAAGATATCTCCGATGCAGATAATACCTAATGGTATAAAGTGGATGACTTGGTTTATTGCTACTTGCAATCAGTTTAAGGTGCAGCCCACTTTCAAGCTATGACATCATATCTTTCATCTGGTCCGGTCCAGTCAGTTTCCTCTCTATGAACTTCGGTTCCGGGCTCTGGAGTGCGGGTATGGCGGCTCTTACAGGCCTGTAATCCAGCAATCTTCGTTGAAGTACTGGAATGGAGAGTTGATCATGCTCCGGGGTTTGGACTTGTACTATCTTCCCCATATTGCTTCGGACGGAGTCCGGACTCGGTTCCGTAGGGATGTAATCCGGGGTGAAGTTATCTGGTTGATATATGCGTTTTGTGAATGTCTGGGTTTCCAAATGACCCGAGATACTTTCATGAATCATAGAACTATGCATAGGCTAGGCTTTAAGTAGTTTTCCTTTTTGTCCGGACTTCTTATATGTTTCTTATCTGTCTTCATCTGCCTTGATTCTTTCTTGGTTTTGACTTGTGTTTTTGCTTTGTTCCTTTGCAGGTTGGATATCCACTTTCCACAAAAGCCTTCAGAGTCTACAATTTAAGAACAAGGGTTGTCATGGAATCTATCAATGTATCTTTTGATGATAAGAAGATTACTGGACTTGAAGATTTCAATGATCACGGTCAGCTGAGATTTAAAAATGAAGACCTAAATTCTGATTCTGTAAATTCTGATGACTTAAACTCTGATCCTGTAAGTAATGATGTCATTGAATCTGTGGTAACAACTCCAAAGGAAAATGCACATGTCCAGGGGGAGCAAACTGGAAATCCTACCACATTTCAAGACTCTCAAGAAGCATAAGAACATGTCACTAACTCTTCAAGTTCTGATTCATCTAGTTCTTATGAGCCAAATTCTGATAATTCTAGAAACTCTGATACTTCAAATCCTGAAGGATCCAAGTCAAATTCTGAAGTCTCAGAGAGCATAACTACAGGGGGAACATTAGAAAATGCTGATGGAGACAACATGGATCATGGGGGATGATCCAGTTCTAGAAGTCAACTTCAATATGCAAGGAAGTGGACCAAATCACATACACCTGACTTAATTATTGGAGATCCTGAAGCAGGTGTCAGAACTAGAACTGCAACATCAAATGAATGTCTTTATCATTCTTTTCTATCTCAGACTGAACCAAAGAAAGTGGAAGAAGCTCTTCAAGATGCTGACTGGGTGCAATCAATGCAGGAAGAGTTAAATGAATTTGAAAGAAATAAACTCTGGACCTTAGTGCCAAGACCAAAGAACAGATCAGTTGTTGACACAAAATGGGTGTTCAGAAACAAAACTGACAGTGATGGAATAATTACAAGAAACAAAGCAAGGCTGGTTGCTAAGGGTTACTCTCAACAGGAGGGTATTGATTATGATGAAACATTTGCACCAGTTGTTAGATTAGAAGCTATAAGAATCTTTTTGGCTTATGCTGCTCACAAAAAGTTTAATGTCTTTCAAATGGATGTGAAAAGTGCTTTTCTTAATGGAGAATTGGAAGAAGAGGTCTATGTTGAACAACCTCCAGGCTTTGTAGATTCAAAATTTCCAAATCATGTCTATAGGCTTGACAAAGCACTTTATGGCCTTAAGCAAGCTCCTAGAGCATGGTATGAGACTTTAGCTCAATTCTTTCTGGAAAGTGGATTTTACAGAGGTACAAATGATAAAACACTATTCTACCTCAACCATAGAAATGAGTTACTTTTGGTACAGATATATGTTGATGATATCATATTTGGTTCTACAAATGCCAAACTCTGTGAGAGGTTTACAAAGCTAATGCAGTCAAGATATCAAATGAGTATGATGAGAGAAATTAGTTATTTTCTGGGCCTTCAAGTCAAGCAAAATGAAGAAGGTACTTTTATCTGTCAATCCAAGTACACTAGAAATTTACTGCAGAAATTTGGAATGTAAGATTGTTCAACTGCATCCACTCCCATGGCCACTGTAACCAAGTTAGATAAAGATACTGGTTCATCAGTAGATATTACTAACTATAGAGATGTAGATTTTGCAGGATTCAAAATAGACAGGAAAAACACTAGTGGAACCTGCCAATTTCTTGGAGGCAGATTGGTTTCTTGGTTTAGCAAGAAACAGAAGTCAATTTCCACATCAACTGCAGAAGCAGAATACATTGCTGCAGGAAGCTGTTGTGCACAGATTCTTTGGATGAAGAATCAGTTACTGGATTATGGGTTAGAATTTTCTAAAATCCCTATTTACTATGATAATCAAAGTGCTATTGTTATGACAAGTAATCCAGTTCAACACTCAATGACAAAGCACATCAGCATTAGGTACCATTTCATAAGGGAACATGTGGTGGAAGGTACAGTGGAATTGAACTAGCAGATATCTTCACAAAACCACTATGTGAAGCTACTTTTACAAGACTGGTAAATGAACTTGGGATGGTTTCGGGTTCTTTCTCTAAATCTGATTAGTTTTTGTTCTCATGCATCAGACTTTATGATCAGTGTTTATATATTGTTTTATTTATATATAATCTGTGCTTTAATTGAATATCATTAAATGCTGGTTGTTATCTAATGTGGATCTATATACTCTGATAGTCTTTAACATACTAGAAATCCCATGTTTGAATTAGTTGTTTATGTGGAAACTCATTAACACATATAAATTCTGATTTTGAGCTTAGTCAAGTTTACTTTGTGTATCATATTACTAAGTCACAAACTAGATCCTTACTTCTTCTCTGTTAAATTCTGATGTCAGTAAATCTTAAGGATGAACTAAATGCTGATAAGCCTCACTTATCAAAAGAAAAGAAAAGAAAATAAAAGTCAGGTACTCTTTTGAGATCTAGAGTAAATATGTGGAAGGGAAGACCCAAGTGCATTGTTGGTATAAGTAATATGCATTAAAAAAGAAAATAAATTTTTCTTGGTGACTTTTCACATTCTCTGATTACAGGAGAAATACTCTGATAATAGCATAAATTTTGATAAGCAATCGTGACTCACTTAAACTGAGAAGCCACAGTAAAAAGGAATTTCAAAAGATGCATAAAATGAGCACAAACAGTTGAGGTGGACTCTTGCATAAATTTGTTCTTGAGTAGACTTCATGATTGATGACAGATTTTAAGCACTTTTCTTAGTTATGCCTTATTTCTAAGATGTACTGAAGTTTATCAGACTTTAATCTTTATCTGATATTCTGCTGAATGCACACATTTTCACTCCATATGAATGCTGAAAATTACTATGGCGATTACGTTGTTTTTGACAAACAGTTAAGTGTCATTTGCATAAATTCTGGGGACAAGTTCTGATGAAAGTTCTGATGATTAAACTCTGAAGAATCAAGTCAGTATTTTTATGGAAAATCACAGAAAAAGATATCACTTTTTGAGTACGGAAGTCATATTCTGATGATTGTTAAAATCTGATATAAGTTAAAGTTCTGATATTAAATCCTGATGGAATCCTTGATGTTTACGTGGCATTATTCCTAGCTTGACTTATTTGTGGTAAATACTGAAATAGTCATATTTAATCAGAATATATTTAAGTGAGATAAAAACAGTCATAATCATTAAGGGTTAGTGGTAAATGTGTACGTCCTGAAAAACTGCATGTGCACGGTAATTATTGCTTATTTCCCGTGCCCATTAACTCCTACTTTAACTTTTTACTGACTGTTCTCACGTTTCCGGGTATAATTTGTCTGTCATGCTTCAAATATTAATCGTTATCACATGGGCTGTATAAATAAGAGAGTTAAAAGATTTTCTAATCTTTTACCTACTTTTCTTATTCTCTCATCTCTCTTATTTTCTCTCACCCACTAATATTCTCTGAAGCACTTTTTCTTACAGGCATTTTCACAATCACTTTTCGAGCAATATATTTTCTCACTTAATTTCTTACAGAGATGGCACCAAAAGACTTGATTTTCAATGGAGCTAAGTTTGTTCCTAACAATTACTCGTCTATTCTTAGCAAGGCTGAAGCTCCATCAGAACTTCACTTTATTAGGATTTCCTTGCTAATTCTGATATTGGGTTTGCTTTGACCCAACCTAAAGTAATCTCTGGAACCCAAGTGCTGGAGTTTTGGAGAAGTGGAATCTATGATGATGGCGGTGCTCAAGGGTCCCCAAGTATTATCTTTACAATAGGGGAGGATGAGCATGTCATGACTTTGACTACAGTTCGCCAAGCATTGCAGTTGCCTGAGAACTGCGCTTATACAACTGTTGAGGAGCCAGTTCTTTAAAATATGATGGCTAGTCTGGGGTATGAAAAGACATTGGCAAAGCTGGGTCAATTGAAGAGGTCTTACATAAGGAGGGAATGGAGTTTCTTTTTTGATTGCATCACAAAGGCCTTTGCAAACAAATGTTCTAATTTCGATGCAATCCCTATATTCAGTCAATAAATCGGGTATGCTCTAATTAATCAAACTGATTTTGATTATGCAAGTGTTGTTTAGGCTTTATTGGGGATAGGATGACAGAAGATAGGAATACTGTTTATTTTGTTAGATTCTGTCAGTTTATTTATAGTTTTTGTTGTGCTGATAAGCCCCAATTAGCTAGTGAATCAATTTTACCATTTAGACTAGGTAATAGAGCTTTTAATGGCTTATTATCTACTGATAATAAAAAGGCTGTGTTAAGACCCCTCCAAATTCCTTTATCTATCAAACAAGCTTTAATAACCTATGATCCAGTTACATACACTGTACTATATCCTAATGTCCAACATTCTGAACCTCAACCATCAGCACCTACCACCACTACCCAAATACCTCAAACTTCTCAACCACAACCAAAATCTACCATCAGGACATCTTTCAAACCATCAACTTAATCATCTCAACCTGAATCATCAGCACATACCATCAGATCTTCATCTTCCAGGCCAAAGAGGACAAAGTCTGTTCCTCAACCTCCACAAAAGAGAAAGAAGATGATTCTCAGAGATGAATCTGATAGTGATGAGGACACAGTTGAAGCACAGGTTCATGCATCAGAACCTGTGATACTTGTGAAAGAGATATGTCCTAAGTCCAATCATGTATGAGGATTTAGGAATAACTTTTATGTAATCTGTTTTGATTTCATTGATATTAATAAAAGACTTATTTTGTTTTTATTACGGGCTCTATCTATTTTAAGTGTTTAAATAAGATGTACCACAGTTTAGAGTAAAGCTTTTTATGGATTGTGATGAGATCATAATAATGAGACCTAAAAGATGATAACTCTAAACTTAAATAGTTCCTGGTCGTAGGATTACTAACTGGTAATTAGTAATCCGTAAAGATCGGTACATACTATGCTTGCTTCATTATGAAGGATGTTTGTTCTCATAGACATTTGTGTGGTGACACTATAGCTAGTATGTAGGTGCTTATTATAGAATAAGTTCACTGAACATGACTCACACAGCTGAACAACTGATGGAGTTCACTCACGTGTCAGCAGTTGTTCACATAGTGATAGTTGTACAAGTATCCTTAGACTTGAGGTCATCATAGTCATCTTGTGTATACTGAACTATGCTTTGGTTTAGTTATTAGTCTCAAGGGACAATTATAAGGGCTCTACTGGGTATAGGAATTTGTACACGAAGATAGTGTATGATCAATAAAGGATCTACCCCTTCCAGTGTAGGAAGAGAATGTTCAATGCTGATCCACTTATGTTAGTTCAGGAATCTCTGGCCAGAGTGAATGAAATTAGAAAGGAGTTTCTAATTTATATCAAATAGAACTAAGCATAGTGAATGGGAAAGCAAGTGATTAAATAAGATAGGCTTGACACAAGTTCCATGCCTTGTATTTAATCGTGACATTGCAGGGTAGAAGGAATTGATTGTACGATAACTACTCACTGAATAGGTTCTTGGTATTCTAAGCAGTGAATTCGTATTATCCGGATAGTCGCGATATGCTGAGAAGTATCCCTCACGATGTAGAATAAATATGATTAATTAATTAATCATATTTAATGAATTAGAGAATTTATATAAATAATGATAAAATAGTTTTATTATTATTTATTTCTACTACCGGCTTAATATTGAACCTACAGGGTCACACCATAAAAGAGAATGATTTACTGGTGGAGGAATTAATTAATAATGGCTGATAATTATTTATTTATGAAATAAATAATTAATTGGCAAATTTAATAATTGATTAAATGAGATTTAATTGATTATAAATTAATTAAGAAAAGGTTCTTAATATTATTAATTAAGAATTTAATTTTTGGAAATTAAATCAAGTGAGAGAATTATTTCTAAAGAGTTTAGAAAAAGGATTAATAATTAAAAGGTGTTTTAATTATTAATTAGAATAATAAAGGGTTAATAATAATAATATTTTATGGGAAAATTTTCAGCTGAAAATTTTGCCTATAAATATACTATTATAAACCCTATTTTTGCCTCAACCAAAAATATTTACAAAACCCTAATTCTCTCCATCTCCTCCTCCTTCATTACATCGTTTTCTTGGTGGATACCGGTGGAGTGCTTCACACTTGAGGAACAGCTGCTAAGGATCTCCGTTCATCGTTTTTGGATCGCCATTAAAGACCTCCATCTTTCCATTAACGTAAAGGTTCTTAAGGTAAACATACTGAACTACGAATTAAATATTATTTTTCGCATGGATCCTGCAGAGGGTTTCGTTTTTTTAAGATTTAAATTTACGTTTTCGCTGCGTTTATGTGCTAAAAACCCTTCAATAGCATCAGAGCTACTTGCGAAAAGTTTTTAATTCGTTTATGTGTTTAACTGTTTTCGATATATGAGCATGTACGTGATTCGCCATGATTTGATGTTGATATAATATGCTTATATATGTATGGTTTTGAATATATGATATTAATGTGAGTTGTATAATCATAAGATGATTATGTAATCTGTATATATACTGATATATACATGATTTATATTTTTTTCTAATTATGAGAATCATATTAGATACGGATTCTGAATTGGCAGCTGCAGATTTGCTGAAATCTGGGTCTGGTGTCCGATTTACGCAAACGAATACCCTATTCCATAGCTAAACGAGCGTCTGAACAAAACTGATAGCTTATGTAACACCCCCAGATCCGGGGTCGGGGATCCGGGTCGTCACGGTCTTTCTTTCCACAATATCACTTCACTTAATTAATAAATAACCTTATGCTGTGACCCCACACTAACACTCACCACAACCCGTTATAGTCTCAGAGATGAAATTTAAATAAGTACAAGTCTTTGAATCCACAATTTAAAAGTTATTACAACCCAAAATGATTACTTGATAAATTTACAGTTAATTGCCATTATCTGCCACAAGTTATAATTATACATAATTGATTCTCAAAAGTAGATGGTCTGATCTACAATAGATCTACCTCTGCAGCTATAGCAGCTACAACATCAACGGGAAGACGCGGGACGCTTCCCACGCGCTTGCGCTGGGTCTGCTGGAGTCTGGCCATCTTTCCTAACTGTTGTTGTGTGATGAAGAAATAAAGCAAGGGTGAGCAGCAAGCCCACCAAAATAATATGTATAATGATTAATAGTATATGAGCCTACTCATAATACTCATGAAAGTCTTGGTCAAAAGAAATGAACCAAGTTTGATATCTTAATGCGATGAAGTCGCAAAATATTCAGTATATATACATATATACTTTTCAAAATATTGGAAGTCCTCTTCCATGCATAATATACACAAAGTCCCAGTGTATAACTGTATAAAAAAATATCGTTGCAAGGTGATCTCATATATCTAACCTTGTCTCAACGTTTTTCTGAAAATCTTTGTCATTCATAAGACAATTATTAATTAGATATAAGTTTAAAAGATGAGGTTACCAAATACCCCAATATACTTATATCTTTCCCAATACCACTTGAACTACCACCGTTCAAGTTACAATCAGTTTCAAAAGTTCATCACATAGATGAGACTACAAGACAAGATTTGAATAGATTCAATCTTTGAAATATTATTGAATGAAATAAAGTTACGAGATACTTTATTTAGTCCCGATATATATATATCCACATATATATATCTCTTAAACATTTCCTGGAACCTCTGTTATGTAAAGTATGAACAGAGTTTGAAACATCCAATGAATTTTGGAAAGGAAAAGAATTTTGGCATAAACCCGATATCTCGCTGATCAGGCAAAGATACCAATAAGTAACCTTTTCTACTGTAGATGGATGAATTCCTCACCGGTCATCACCCTGGCCGCATTAGGACCTCGCGCTAGACCGTACCCCGGCCCCTCACGCGTTGATGGACTGCCACCCAGCCACTTACACAATAATAGACCGTACCCCAGCCTGTCGCTTATGCCGACTCAATGAGATGGGCTTACTTCCCGAACGTTGGGCAAGTAATCAATTCATTTACCAAATCTGCAACCTCGTTGCGAATATAAAATACACCACAGAGCCGGATTCCCCAGGTTTTTGAGCGAGTATTTAAATCCCCTTTAAAAAGGAAGATCTTAAATATAAAAATGAGTTTTGGGATCCGCTCTGACTTTTAAAAATCATTTTGAAGACTCGAAAACACTTTAAAGAGTGTTTGGAGTAAGGCTGATTTAATGAAGTAAATCAGTCCCCAGAATATTTAGAAAATGACTGAATATTATTATTTAAATAATATTCCCATAAAGAATAATCTTTATAAAAATAATTGAAGTAGAAGTATTAAAACTTATACTTGAAATAAACATTAAATAACCAAAGAAATACTTATATGAAAGTATTATCTTTATTTGAATAATCGAAAATAAGTTTGATTATTAACACCTTACTCTTTAATAAAATAAAGAATATATTACAGCACATAATCGGAGTCATAGATCCTCAAATGAATATTCAAATAATATTCATAAATAATATAAAAGAGTCATAAGCCTTCGAATGAATATTCAAATAATATTCAAATAAATAAATAAAAGAGTCATAAGCCCTCGAATAATATTCGAAATAATATTCAATAATAAAATGAAGTTTAAAGTTATCGAATAAACCTTATTCGATTAATAGTTTGGAAAACTATAACCATATATATATATAAATATATATATATATATCCATATCCATATAAAATCTACTCGGGATCCTCGACTCCCGGTTTTAGAAAATATTTTCACCTTTGAGTCCCTATACTAAGGGTATATGCAAGATACCGCTATCCTCTAGCATAGGTATTATCAAATGAACCAACAGATATATATTTCAAGAATATGAAACAGACATGCATATATACCATATCACATGCTACAATATATCGCAAAAATTTGCTAAATAACCAATAGGCATTTATCGCAAGATCATGCATATACAAATGTATACATCACAACAACAGTATAACGGATAGAATACTTGCCTGAGCGACTTGGGGGTGAGAAAGGCTCGAGACGAGTCTGATAACCTATAAACAACAAGTAAGTTGGAATTAAACCAAAATCACTTGTAAATCTATGCTTTAACTAACTTAGACTCTAATGCTAGTTTTGCGCTCACCGATTTGCTTAAGTCACTCGGGTACCCTCGGCTCCACCATTTTTAATAATTTAACCTTTACGAGTTTTAAAACGATTCTTTCGCAAATGTCTTACCAACTGCCTAACACACTTACCATAAATGTTTCACACATTAATTAACCCTTTTTGGTCTTTAACCTACATTCCAAAGTAAGGCGAGGGAAAAAGTTTCGTTCGCGAAACGCCGTTACTTGAAACGGTCGTTTCTCCTAAACCGTAAATCGGAATCGAACGAACTACATATCAAAACGAAGCTCGTAACATGAGCTATCTAAACATGGCAGTGGTCACAATCTAGCAGGGGGTTCTCGGGTCCTAATTCTATGCACAAAAACAGTCCAAAGAAAATCGGACGTTACGACGGCTATGTTTACGCGATTTCCCAATTTTATACCATTCAATTCCATCACCAAACAACCCCAATCCCTTCATACAATCAAAGTCCATCCATATCACATCCTAACAGCCCCAAAACTCAATATTATGAACTTTATACTACCCTCAAACATGAACTAAAAGCTATACTTAAGTTCATTAACCAATAATCAAGATTTACAACTTCAAACTCATTACAAATCCAACCACACTCTAAGTATACAAGGATCATGCTCCTCATGAATTATAACAATCAAAACCATTCCTAATACTCAAAAGTAAAGCTAGGGTTTGAAGTTTTATACCTTCTTGAAGCTTTTAATCAATGAAAGATCCTTGGAAAGCCCATGGAAGCCTTGATCTATGCTTAAGCTACCTTGTCCTTACAAATAAAATCAAGAATCAAAAATTTGTTCTTGAAAGTTACTATTCACCCTAAACTTTTAGGAATTGATTAACTAGGTAAACCTTGGATTCTTGGATCCAAACTTATAGCATAACTAAGTTATGAATTATGGAAGCTAAAGAAACAAACCTTATAATTTTTGAAGGTGTGTAGCTTGAGTTTTTAAAAACTCCTCCTTGTTTTTCTTGAAAAGGCCGAGAGCAAGATGAAGAAGAAAGAGAGATTTTTGTGGTTTTGCTTTGATTTGATTTTTGGTTGGTTGTTTTTGTTTTGTTTTAGGTCAATTACCCATTTACCCTTGATTTTGTGTGGCTAATATTCCACCACATTTCCTTCCCTCTTATGTCATGCTTGCATCACTTTGTGATGTCATCACCCCTCCTTTGTCCTCTTTCTATTGGTTGGATGACATCATCCCCCACTAATCCCTTTGATAGCTTCTAATTGTTTGCCTAATGACCGCTGATCTGTTATACGGTTCGCTTAACTTTCGTTCTCGTTTCTCGTTTGAAGGATCATACCCGGGATCTTATTACTTAGGTTCCCTTAACCTTTCTCAATACATTATATTCCTTTTTATGATCCTATATTATAATCCTTTAATTTAAATCCTTTTTATCCTGTTACCTTATACTCAAATCTCTCCGTATCTTGTGGATTTCCGGGAAAAACTAAAGTGTTCGGATTTGGATTCTGACGATCTTTACATACACTTATATCCCATATAAAGTACTAATAAAATCTCAGAATATCCATATCAGAACCCCTACATAGTGTGGCATGAAAAGTTTTCTCATTCAGCAAAAACACTATTCATAAGGGTTTCAAAAATTTCTCAAAAATTGGGGTTATTACAGTCTCCCCTCCTTAAAAGGATTCCGTCCCGGAATCAGATAGAAAGTGAATAGGGATACTCTCTTAGCATTGCACTTTCTAACTCTCGAGTAAATTTTCCCACATTGTGGTTCTACCATCAAACTCTTACTAGTTTGATAACCCTTCTCCTAAGCACTCGTTCCTTTTTACTCTATACCCTTCCTGGTTGCTCCATATAGGTTACGTCTAGTTGCATGTCTATGCGCTCATATGCCCCTATTTGTCTGGCATCCGAATTACACTTCCTTAACATTGATACGTGGAACACGTTATGAACTTGCTACAGGTTCGGGGGTAGGGCTAGCTCATATGCTAACTTCCCAAACGTCTTAATATATCCAAGGGTCCAACAAATTGTAGACTTAGCTTTCCTTTCTTTCCGAACCTCATCAATCCTTTTCAAGGGTTTCCAAGGGGATACCTATAACATTACTAGGCCCCCTATTTCATACTCTTTGTCCTTTTTTTTGAGTCAAATCAGCATACCTCTTATGTCCATCTTGGGTTACTACCAGCCGTCCTCTGATTAGATCTATTATATCCCTGGTCCTTTGGACTACTGCGGGTCCGAGCATCTTGCGCTCTACAACTTCATCCTAACATAAGGGAGATCGACATTATCTTCCCTCAAGGATCTCATAAGGCGACATCTCGATAATGACATATGATCTATTGTCGTAAGATAACTCAATCCGAATTAAGTGATCATTCCAAATTTTTTCAAGTCTATTGCACAGACTCTCATTATAGCTTTTATCATTAGAACTTTTGCTTCTCAATACCTATTCTTTTCCAGTTCGTAATCGCTACTACCTTCCGTTCCTAATATTATATGGGTTATACTTTTGCTCGTTAGCGTTCTATAACCTTTTAATAACCACGTCAACCTTAGTATCACGAATGTGTTCCCATTCCGCATACTACCACCACTTTATTACTCCTTTTTCAGTTATTTCTATTTTCCAAAGTTTGATTAATCATATAGAAGTAAAGGAATTTGTTGAGAGATCACTATAATCATGAACACTTGTTATATCGCATAGTTAGTACAGAAGGTGGCTAGCCTTTAGTACTTGACAAGCAATTAAACAACATGTGGTATCCTACTAGGCTTCTATCACAAAGATAGATAGTCATTCGGCAATACCTCCCCTTCTGGAAGGGTTGTTCTTCTCAGCTTACATGAAATGAAAAGAAGAGAAAAGAACGAACTGAAGAGAATTGTATATATGAAAAAAAAATATACTGCCACAAAATATCTGGCTTGGAATCTACCTCTGAACTATAGAGGTTTGTCATAGAAGAACAAAACATATATGTATTTATATCAACATCAAGTATTATAGCATCGCATTTCACGTGCTTAAATATTTTCGCTATCTCGTCCATCATTCTATGGACCCATGCTCTTCCTTGAGCTTATACACAATTACCTTTGAAACTCCCTCGACATCGAAAATCGAATCTGGGATCTCATTCTAGACATCATCGTTACTTGAATTCTATGCTTGCACCGCAACCTTCCTCGTATAATAATACGACCCTCTATTGATAAGAAAGAATAATAATTCACTAGGTAGATACTCTACTTAATTAGTCTATCAATGATAACTTATACACTACCACGACCCGATTAGTGGTACTCAATCTCAACACCCATTCAATACAACTCTCACGGTTGTAAATAGCTCATTACTCGCAGAATCATTGCTACCTTACTATGGTCCACCATTGACCTACTGTACTCATTCATTTTCCATGAAGTCTTAATAGCTAATCATACGGAGTCCATACATCTCGTATCAAATCCTTCTAAGGAGGTAACATAATCACCATTCCTGATTCATGAAGAACACTCCTGATCCTGACATACATACATGACATGAAGCAGATAAAAGTGCAGAAGAGTTTCAATCAAAGCAACGATAGCAGGTTAATACTATTCTTAATCATACGCCCTAAATAGAAGAATTAACTCAAGGGTTCATCTAGTCCTTTTTGAAACATGGTCCTGGATTATCTCAAGATAGGACCTTCTAAGATAGATAGCCCGTTCATGGCGATTACATGAATTAAACCTTTACCAACTACTATTACGGTTGGGTATTGCACAGTCATCAGAAGGAATGACAATCTTCCTAACCATAATTCAACCTTCACATTTTTAACCATCATCACTATATTCTTTTGGCACACGCGCCTATAATTATCCTCTTACCTTTAAAGTGTCGGCCACCTCTTTGGCCTTTCCTGATAGTAAAATTTCCTTACAGTCAATGTCACATTAACCACCTCCAATAAATTTCTACCTTATTTCAATCACAGCTTATGTGAAGATGTTTTCCTTAACATCTGATAAGTAAAAAAAAAAATCACCATTTTTCCATAAGTTGTTGCCTCAGTCTTTAGAGGTTAATCATTGTCATGACTGACTCTCAATCATAATTAGAACATCTTTTATCTTAAGTCCTAATTGCCCTGAATAATTTCGACCATTACTGGTTCGATCCATACTTTCTCGTGGTTTAACACGTGCCCCACTTGGCAACATTATAATTATGTCATATTTCCTTTATCAACATTTTTATTCTTGAGAATTTCGAATATTACCTTTTTCCTTATAAAACCTCTAAGGTTATCCTTCAATCGTTCCTCCTGTATTCCCTAGATACAGGGCATATCACAATACCATTTACTAATAGTAGAACCATTGTCTATATACTTCTGCAAAATTTCTCCACTGATTCTTAAAGGTTGTTGTTACCTTAACCCTTTCCCAATCATACTGTCAAAACTCATACTGTCCCTATTAAGGGTGACATGCCAACCTTTATGCAGTCCCCTAGGATTCATTTTAAGTTACCAATGTTCTATCCTTAATTCCACCTTTAAAAGGTACCTGCATCCTTCCACGAATAAATCAAGTCATATTTCCTTGATAGATTATCTTATTCATCATTCCCACCTCGATAGTCTATACCTAACTTCATAATAGCATCCTTATTCAAATTGAGGTCAATCCATATGGCCTCCAAAAGATAACAATGGTCATCCGCTTTTCTTTCCTGATTTGGTAATGATAACATGGATGTTCTGGAAGATATTGGTCATGTTCAACGTGAACTTCTTCTTAATAATTCCTTATTTACTTTTGTTGTTTATCTCAACAGTCACCTCAATGTTGGGATACCTCCCATACCTGGCGTCTCCCTTTCTGGGTATCGAGCCACCGGTCTTACATTTCACATTATTGAAGGTCACTTCCTTCATCCAATTTTTCCTGATTTCTTACTTTCTTGTCTCCTCAGTCTATCCGTGTCTCAATATTTATCCTTCGAACTATCTCAAGGTTTCCTCGAATCCTCCCAACTTAAAGGGGGTACAATATATGTATCTCTTATGCCTTCAACCATCAATTTTAACTCATGGTGGATCATCATCCTGACGATTACATACTTTTTTATTTCTATTGCTATGAGTCTTTAGGGTTTCCTCATACCCAACTCCCTTATCATTCCTCAAACTTTGTTGCCTTTATATTCCTTTCCACTTCAGTTTCTTTTTATTTTCCTTTCTCTTATCATTATTTCATGGACCAACACAACATAAACATTGATTTCATACATCCCGTCATTCTGGATTCGTGTCCTCAGAACGAATCTTGATAACTTTTACAACTTAGATTCATAATTCATCATACTCGTCTGCCTTTGTTCTGTCTCTAAAGCTTTTACACTATCTCCATAACCTTGGAAAGTACTTTCCTAAAACAATTGACTGAACTTAAATCAGTTTATTCTAACCTCTGGCTCCGTGCCTTTCTTGGTCTTTCACCAGCGGGTGGTCTCTCTCTTAGGAGGGTAAGTGACAAAATAGTCTTTTGTGGTTCATCAATCATTTAGAATCTCAAATGATTCCTCTATTTCCTTTAGCCAGGCTCTTGCCTCGACTGGGTCAGCTTGTTCCTTGGAACTCTGAGAGCTTAGCGACTTAGAGGTCCTGAAAGAATTTCACACCACATTGTTTCCTCAAGGTGGTGGTTGGGGATAATAGTCTAAGTTCTGTCTAGACAGGTCCATGAATTGCCGTATAGGAGTACCGTCTCGGGTCTCCTTTCCTTACTCGACTTTCTGTTTCCTTAGTATGAAATGTTTCATCCTACTCCCCATAATTGGGGTCATCTTTTAATTTAAAATCCTCATTTTCCACTTCATCATGTTATGGGTTCCTTTTTGTCTTGGTGGCAACCTCCCTGACTATCACGTTCAGGGTTTGCTCTAACTCTTATTCCTCAAACTAGCTTTCATCTAAGATTTCATCTTTAAGCTCTTAAACATTTGGAACCCAAATTCTATGGGAATACCTCATTATTCCCTTATCATCTCTCTCGGTATTAATCTCATATCTATTTGTTGGCTCTCTGCCTTCATTCATCACTTTTACTGGCACAATATGTTCTTTTCCAATAATTCGGGCTGTATTGTTATCTCAAACAGCTTTTCGGTACCGGCTCCGGTTACCTTCACTACTATTTCCATTTTCTCAAAATCTCTTATAAACTCTCCAAAAGACATTATCATCTTAGTCTCTCCTTTTTACTAAGGGCATCAGCCACCATATTGGCTTTCCCCGAATGATAAAGAATCTCCCAATCATAATTCTTGATTAGCTCTAACCGCCTCCTCTGGCGTATGTTGAGCTCTTTCTACGTAAGAATGTACTAGAGCACTTATGGCTTAGGTAATTCTTGCACTTCTCTCCATACAAGTAGTGCCTCCAATCCTTAGGGTAAAACTATTGCCACGAGCCTAAGCTCATGAGCGGGGATATCGAATTTCATATTACCTTAATTGTCTTGACATGTACGCGATTACCTTACCGTGCTGCATAAGCACGCACCCTAAGCCCTTGTGCGAAGCGTCACTATACTTCACAAAATCTCTTTTTCCATCCGGCAACGCCAGCATAAGGGCCATCACCAACCTCTGCTTCAGTTCTTGAAAGCTGTTCTCGCATTTCTCTGTCCATTCGAACTTCTCAGTCTTACGAGTAAGCCGCGTTAAAGGGGCTACTATCTTTACAACTTGAACGAACCTCCGGTAGTGACCGGCCAATCCTACCTCTGGTAGTCGACCAAACTATGGTCATCAATTCATCAGTGGTCCTTTATCCAATCCTGTCAGGATCCTCCATGGGATCCTCCTCAATAACTATCCCTTCTAGGACAACATCCTCAACCGCTAAATCCTCAATATCAACATCGTCCGGTCCTGCATTAGGACACTCTATCGGATCCACAATCCGATCTCCAATTAGTAATAAAATATCATCGCGATGTTTCTCCTCAACCTCAGGGTTCGGAGTCCCGCTACCATATACGATAACGAACTACGCTCCTATCACGATATTTATAAGGGTTCCCATAAGGGTTTTAACTGTCAGTGCTACGTTACGTAGCCCGACTATGAACTTGGCAAGAGTTCTTATTATCTTAGTGAACTTATTATCTTAACGTCCCATCATCTCTGAGGTTTATAACGCTTAGCTCTGATACCATTTCTGTAACACCCCCAGATCCGGGGTCGGGGATCCGGGTCGTCACGGTCTTTCTTTCCACAATATCACTTCACTTAATTAATAAATAACCTTATGTTGTGACCCCACACTAACACTCACCATAACCCGTTATAGTCTCAGAGATGAAATTTAAATAAGTACAAGTCTTTGAATCCACAATTTAAAAGTTATTACAACCCAAAATGATTACTTGATAAATTTACAGTTAATTGCCATTATCTGCCACAAGTTATAATTATACATAATTGATTCTCAAAAGTAGATGGTCTGATCTACAATAGATCTACCTCTGCAGCTATAGCAACTACAACATCAACGGGAAGACGCGGGACGCTTCCCACGCGCTTGCGCTGGGTCTGCTGGAGTCTGGCCATCTTTCCTAACTGTTGTTGTGTGATGAAGAAATAAAGCAAGGGTGAGCAGCAAGCCCACCAAAATAATATGTATAATGATTAATAGTATATGAGCCTACTCATAATACTCATGAAAGTCTTGGTCAAAAGAAATGAACCAAGTTTGATATCTTAATGCGATGAAGTCGCAAAATATTCAGTATATATACATATATACTTTTCAAAATATTGGAAGTCCTCTTCCATGCATAATATACACAAAGTCCCAGTGTATAACTGTATAAAAAAATATCGTTGCAAGGTGATCTCATATATCTAACCTTGTCTCAACGTTTTTCTGAAAATCTTTGTCATTCATAAGACAATTATTAATTAGATATAAGTTTAAAAGATGAGGTTACCAAATACCCCAATATACTTATATCTTTCCCAATACCACTTGAACTACCACCGTTCAAGTTACAATCAGTTTCAAAAGTTCATCACATAGATGAGACTACAAGACAAGATTTGAATAGATTCAATCTTTGAAATATTATTGAATGAAATAAAGTTACGAGATACTTTATTTAGTCCCGATATATATATATCCACATATATATATCTCTTAAACATTTCCTGGAACCTCTGTTATGTAAAGTATGAACAGAGTTTGAAACATCCAATGAATTTTGGAAAGGAAAAGAATTTTGGCATAAACCCGATATCTCGCTGATCAGGCAAAGATACCAATAAGTAACCTTTTCTACTGTAGATGGATGAATTCCTCACCGGTCATCACCCTGGCCGCATTAGGACCTCGCGCTAGACCGTACCCCGGCCCCTCACGCGTTGATGGACTGCCACCCAGCCACTTACACAATAATAGACCGTACCCCGGCCTGTCGCTTATGCCGACTCAATGAGATGGGCTTACTTCCCGAACGTTGGGCAAGTAATCAATTCATTTACCAAATCTGCAACCTCGTTGCGAATATAAAATACACCACAGAGCCGGATTCCCCAGGTTTTTGAGCGAGTATTTAAATCCCCTTTAAAAAGGAAGATCTTAAATATAAAAATGAGTTTTGGGATCCGCTCTGACTTTTAAAAATCATTTTGAAGACTCGAAAACACTTTAAAGAGTGTTTGGAGTAAGGCTGATTTAATGAAGTAAATCAGTCCCCAGAATATTTAGAAAATGACTGAATATTATTATTTAAATAATATTCCCATAAAGAATAATCTTTATAAAAATAATTGAAGTAGAAGTATTAAAACTTATACTTGAAATAAACATTAAATAACCAAAGAAATACTTATATGAAAGTATTATCTTTATTTGAATAATCGAAAATAAGTTTGATTATTAACACCTTACTCATTAATAAAATAAAGAATATATTACAGCACATAATCGGAGTCATAGATCCTCAAATGAATATTCAAATAATATTCATAAATAATATAAAAGAGTCATAAGCCTTCGAATGAATATTCAAATAATATTCAAATAAATAAATAAAAGAGTCATAAGCCCTCGAATAATATTCGAAATAATATTCAATAATAAAATGAAGTTTAAAGTTATCGAATAAACCTTATTCGATTAATAGTTTGGAAAACTATAACCATATATATATAAATATATATATATATATATCCATATCCATATAAAATCTACTCGGGATCCTCGACTCCCGGTTTTAGAAAATATTTTCACCTTTGAGTCCCTATACTAAGGGTATATGCAAGATACCGCTATCCTCTAGCATAGGTATTATCAAATGAACCAACAGATATATATTTCAAGAATATGAAACAGGCATGCATATATACCATATCACATGCTACAATATATCGCAAAAATTTGCTAAATAACCAATAGGCATTTATCGCAAGATCATGCATATACAAATGTATACATCACAACAACAGTATAACGGATAGAATACTTGCCTGAGCGACTTGGGGGTGAGAAAGGCTCGGGACGAGTCTGATAACCTATAAACAACAAGTAAGTTGGAATTAAACCAAAATCACTTGTAAATCTATGCTTTAACTAACTTAGACTCTAATGCTAGTTTTGCGCTCACCGATTTGCTTAAGTCACTCGGGTACCCTCGGCTCCACCATTTTTAATAATTTAACCTTTACGAGTTTTAAAACGATTCTTTCGCGAATGTCTTACCAACTGCCTAACACACTTACCATAAATGTTTCACACATTAATTAACCCTTTTTGGTCTTTAACCTACATTCCAAAGTAAGGCGAGGGAAAAAGTTTCGTTCGCGAAACGCCGTTACTTGAAACGGTCGTTTCTCCTAAACCGTAAATCGGAATCGAACGAACTACATATCAAAACGAAGCTCGTAACATGAGCTATCTAAACATGGCAGTGGTCACAATCTAGCAGGGGGTTCTCGGGTCCTAATTCTATGCACAAAAACAGTCCAAAGAAAATCGGACGTTACGACGGCTATGTTTACGCGATTTCCCAATTTTATACCATTCAATTCCATCACCAAACAACCCCAATCCCTTCATACAATCAAAGTCCATCCATATCACATCCTAACAGCCCCAAAACTCAATATTATGAACTTTATACTACCCTCAAACATGAACTAAAAGCTATACTTAAGTTCATTAACCAATAATCAAGATTTACAACTTCAAACTCATTACAAATCCAACCACACTCTAAGTATACAAGGATCATGCTCCTCATGAATTATAACAATCAAAACCATTCCTAATACTCAAAAGTAAAGCTAGGGTTTGAAGTTTTATACCTTCTTGAAGCTTTTAATCAATGAAAGATCCTTGGAAAGCCCATGGAAGCCTTGATCTATGCTTAAGCTACCTTGTCCTTACAAATAAAATCAAGAATCAAAAATTTGTTCTTGAAAGTTACTATTCACCCTAAACTTTTAGGAATTGATTAACTAGGTAAACCTTGGATTCTTGGATCCAAACTTATAGCATAACTAAGTTATGAATTATGGAAGCTAAAGAAACAAACCTTATAATTTTTGAAGGTGTGTAGCTTGAGTTTTTAAAAACTCCTCCTTGTTTTTCTTGAAAAGGCCGAGAGCAAGATGAAGAAGAAAGAGAGATTTTTGTGGTTTTGCTTTGATTTGATTTTTGGTTGGTTGTTTTTGTTTTGTTTTAGGTCAATTACCCATTTACCCTTGATTTTGTGTGGCTAATATTCCACCACATTTCCTTCCCTCTTATGTCATGTTTGCATCACTTTGTGATGTCATCACCCCTCCTTTGTCCTCTTTCTATTGGTTGGATGACATCATCCCCCACTAATCCCTTTGATTAGCTTCTAATTGTTTGCCTAATGACCGCTGATCTGTTATACGGTTCGCTTAACTTTCGTTCTCGTTTCTCGTTTGAAGGATCATACCCGGGATCTTATTACTTAGGTTCCCTTAACCTTTCTCAATACATTATATTCCTTTTTATGATCCTCTATTATAATCCTTTAATTTAAATCCTTTTTATCCTGTTACCTTATACTCAAATCTCTCCGTATCTTGTGGATTTCCGGGAAAAACTAAAGTGTTCGGATTTGGATTCTGACGATCTTTACATACACTTATATCCCATATAAAGTACTAATAAAATCTCAGAATATCCATATCAGAACCCCTACATAGTGTGGCATGAAAAGTTTTCTCATTCAGCAAAAACACTATTCATAAGGGTTTCAAAAATTTCTCAAAAATTGGGGTTATTACAGCTTATGCTATCAACGACTCATCTGTAAGGCGTTTGACGTCGTTTACTGCCCGTAAACAATGATTCTTGTTTTTCTGATTTGATTCTGATTTTTCTGATTTTTGTCATATTTTCTTTTTATGATTAGATCATGGATAATATGATATGTTAAGATCAGATTATGTGTTTTAACATGCTTTTATGTGTTGTATGAGCATGGTGGATGGTTATGGCCTTTCGACCTTAGTGTAATGGTTTTGGTTTTGGTTTTAAATACGACTTGCATGTCGTCAATCTTTGGAATCATAAATCTCGAATGTAACTCGAGTTATTCTTGTAAGTTCATTAGATTAGTTTTACTTTCAATCATGTAATTTAATTGAAGACTCAAGAAGGCTATCCGATGGAGGTGATACAAAGATGAAGACGAGGCATACAAGAAGTCTAAACAAAGAAGAAGACTTATGTAATAAGTAGTTGTATTTATTTCCATCACCATATTAGATTGACCTTGATCTTTATCATGAGCCTGATAAAGATCACACAGGATGGGGCCATAACCAAACACATTTACTTTATTGCACTTTACATTTACTTGTTTATTTAATTTTATATATGAGATATATGCCTATGTTTACCATGCGATGATAGATTTAGGTGAACTTAAATCAATATAAGGTGTGCTCTAGAAAATCTAGAATATGAATCGTTTCTTGCCTTAACAATAAATATTATGAATACGATCATGAGATTCTTGTGTTTATGAAACACGTAATTGAATATGAATTTTCAATATTGAGAGAAAGGATGATTCTGTCAACAACAGATTTCTATCTGTAAGAAAGGGTTATTAAGTGATGCCTCTTGACAACGCTCCACCCGATCTGGGAATCATCTGATTATCGATTATTGATTTGAAATATTTAATTTAAAAGGAAGAATCTCTTTATAATATGATTATGATTGTAACGTAATATAATCTCTCTAAAATTAAATAATATCAAGTAGTAATTGGCCAATGACACAACGGGCTTGTGTTGGTCATAGCCTTCCAACATGGTAGAAAGTGGTTCTTATTTTTAAATCATTGTCGTTTCATGCTACAGCCGAGGGCTTTGATTTCGAAATAAGAAATACTTGTCTATTACATAGAGATGTGTACATTGAATTAGAATCTAAAGGCCGGTACGTGCTACAGCCATGGGCCGTTGGAGACTGATTCAATTGTACGAAATGTTGGGTTAGACTTGACTTAGAATATTGAGTTTATCGTGCCACAGGCATGACTCAATTATTCAAGAGGCTAAACTTATATTAGGGAATAACATAAGATGTAATTGACAAGAGTTGTCTGCCTATTGAACATCACATGATGTTTCGTGCCACAGCCGAGGTTGTGTGATGGAATGTAGGATCCCTATTCCCACTAGCATTATGAATGCTTAATTTTCTCTTAGGGGGTTGAAAAAATTAGATAAACTAGTGGGAGACACTTATGAATAAAGATCCGATTCATATAGTGTTTTGAAATGAAATTGAATATTTGCTAAGTGTTGTTATATGTTTATCATTTACAGATTTACTATATTCGTCATGTCTTCTGCACTATCACTCCGGAGCATACTAGATGCTCACAAGTTGACTGGTCCTAATTTAGCTGTTTATTTTCACTGTAACAAGTTGGGGCACTGGAAGAGGAACTGCAAGGTTTACCTTGCAGAGTTGAAGAAGAAGGGTAGTGAGACTACCACTTCTGATTCAGGCATGTTCATGATCGAAGTTAATATGTCACTAGGTCAAATTTCTACTTGGGTATTATATACCGCCTGTGGTTCTCATATTTGCAATTCGTTGCAAGGACTAAATGGAAGTAGGACTCTTGAAAAAGATGAGGTGATTCTACGTATGGGCAATGGAGCAAGGGTTGCGGCCATATCTGTAGGATCATTTAGTTTACATATGCCTACGGGCAAGACTATTATTTTGAATAATTATTATTACGTTCCCTCTATTGTGAGGAATATTGTTTCTATTCCTATGTTGAATGTGGATGGTTTTTCATTTATTATTAAGAATAATGAATGTTCTATCCTTAGAGATAATGTTCTTTTTGGACGTGGCATTTTAAATAATGGTCTATATGTATGTGACGTAGAGCATGATTTATTTTAGATTGAACAAACTAATAAAAGAAAATGAGATGATGAAAATCTGACCTATTTATGGCACTGTAGGCTAGGTCATATTAGTGAAAATAGACTGCGGACATTGCATAAGGAAGGGTTACTTGACCCCTTTGATTTTGAATCATATCCTACATGCGAGTCTTGTCTATTGGGTAAAATGACCAAATCTCCATTTAGTGGACATGGAGAGAGGGCTGCAGATTTGCTAGGATTGGTACACACAGATGTATGTGGACCAATATCTACGCAAGCCATGGGTGGATTTTCGTACTTCATTACTTTTATAGATGATAGATCTAGATTCAGATATGTGTATTTGATGAAACACAAGTCTGAAGCCTTTGAAAAGTTCAAAGAATATAAACATGAAGTGGAGAAACAAACCAAACACAGTATTATAACTCTTCGATCAGATCGAGGTGGTGAATACTTGAATGGAGAGTTTCTAGATTATCTCAAAGAAAATGGTATAGTCTCCCAGTGGACTCATCCATATACTCCACAGTTAAATGGGGTATCTGAAAGGAGAAATCGAACTTTGTTAGACATGGTTCGGTCCATGATGAGCTATGCGAATTTTCCAGTATTCCTATGGGGTTATGCATTGGAAACCTCAGCATATTTACTGAATAAGGTGCCTTTCAAATCTGTTCCTCAAACACCATATGAGATATGGAAAGAAAGGAAACCGAGTCTTAAACACATTAAGATTTGGGGATGTCCACCTTATGTCAAGAAAGTTGACCCAGATAAGTTGGAATCTCGATCCGTAAAATATAATTTTGTGGGATAACCTAAAGAGGCTTTGGGGTATTACTTTTACACCGATTATCGGGTGTTTGTCTCCAGACATGCTACCTTCTTGGAAAAGGAGTTTATCCCTGAAGGAAACAGTGGGAGCAAAATTGAACTTGATGAAGTTCAAGAAGCACAAACTACAACGGATCAAGTGGAAACACCTATTCAGACTGAACAACCTTCTATGGAACAGCCCATTCGTAGGACAGGGAGAGTGTCTCGCCAACCTGAGAGGTATTATGGCCTTGTCATTGAGAATGAAAATGAGTTGTCAATCATTGATGATGACAACCCTGTGACCTATAATGAGGCTATGAGTAGTGTTGAATCAGAGAAATGGCATAGTGCCATGAAATCTGAAATGGAATCTATGTATACCAACCAAGTATGGACTCTGGTTGAGGCACCTGAAGGTGTTAAGCCTATTGGGTGCAAGTGGGTATACAAAAGAGAGATTGGAGCAGATGGCCAGGTGGAGACCTATAAGGCCAGGCTTGTGGCAAAAGGATTTAAACAAAGGCAAGGGATTGACTTTGATGAAACTTTTTCGCCTGTAGCCCTGTTAAAATCAATTCGGATTTTGCTTGCGATTGCTGCTTACTACGACTATGAGATCTAGCAAATGGACGTGAAAAAGGCCTTCCTCAATGGGGAACTTGAGGAGGAAGTGTATATGACACAGCCAGAGGGTTTTCTTTCCAAGGGAAATGAACACCTAGAGTGTAAGCTGCTGCGAATCATATATAGTTTAAGGCAAGCTTCTCGTAGATGGAACATCCGTTTTGATGAGACAATCAAAGAGTTTGGTTTTATCAAAAATATAGATGAACCATGTGTCTACAAGAAGGTTAGTGGGAGCGCTATAACATTTCTTGTATTGTATGTGGATGGCATACTTCTTATAGGAAATGATATACCGATGCTACAATCAGTCAAAGTATGACTATCAAAGAACTTCACCATGAAGGACTTGGGAGAAGCATCCTACATTCTTGGTATGAAGATCTATAGAGATAGATCTAGAAGAATGATAGGTCTTACCCAGGGTACATACATCCAGAAAGTGCTTAAAAGGTTTAGCATGGAAAACTCCAAAAAGAGGTCTCATACCGATGAGCCATGGAGTGTCCCTTTCCAAAAAAATGTCTCCTAAGACACCTGAGGAAAGAGAGCGTATGAGTAAGATTCCTTATGCTTCAGCAATAGGATCTATCATGTACACGATGTTGTGTACAAGGCCTGATGTTGCTTATTCAATTAGTGTGACGAGCAGATATCAGTCCAATCCAGGTGAAGACCACTGGAAAATAGTGAAAAATATCCTTAAGTACTTGCGAAGGACTCAGGACATTTTTCTTGTTTTTGGTGGTGAATCTGACTTGAAAATAGAGGGTTATACTGACTCTAGTTTTCAATCAGAAAGTGATAGCAAATCCATGTCAGGGTACGTGTTTACTCTGAATGGTGGTATAATTCAGATTGTTGAAAGAGGAGATGTCAATGTCGAGAGAGCTGACACACACAATAACGTAGCAGACCCACTCACAAAGCCACTTTCTCAGAGTCACTTTGATCGTCATAAAGACAAGATTGGTATTAGATACCAGAGTGATTGGCTTTAGTTCAGGAATCTCTGGCTAGAGTGAATGAAATTAGAAAGGAGTTTCTAATTTACATTAAATAGAACTAAACATAGTGAATGAGAAAGCAAGTGATTAAATAAGATTATAAATTTTTCCTATAAATATACTATTATAAACCCTATTTTTGCCTCAACCAAAAAGATTTACAAAACCCTAATTCTCTCCATCTCCTCCTCCTTCATTACATCGTTTTCTTGGTGGATACCGGTGGAGTGCTTCACACTTGAGGAGCAGCTGCTAAGGATCTCCGTTCATCATTTTTGGA